>NW_024740546.1:0-96590 GCF_018991925.1 Homarus americanus | reverse complement strand
TGGCCTCCCTACGCGGTTGTCGCCTGTAAGGCGTGCCGCCCTGTACTTAATAGCTCCCTACCGCAGATTAATCGCGCCCGTAAGGCGATTGCGCCACTCATTCTTATAGCCTCCTGCGCCATTAATCACCGTAAGGCGATTGCCGCCACTCCATTCTTCTGGCCTCCCTGCAGCGTTAATCGCCGTAAGGCGGTACGCCACTTATTCATGCTGGCCCCTACGCAGATTATTCGCCCGTAAGGCGATTGCCGCCACTCATTCTTATAAGCCCCCTGCGCGTTAATGCGCCCGTGGCGTTGCGCTTCCCACTCATTCTTATCATACCCCCTGCCGCCGTTAATCGCCATTAGGGCGGTGCCGCCACTCATTCTTATGGCCCCCCTGCCGCCATTAATCCTTTCGTAAGGCGATTGCGCCACTCATTCTTATATGGCCCCTGCGCGTTAATAAGCCCGTAAAAGCTGTGCATACTCATTCTTATAGCCCCCCCTGCCGCCGTTATTTTCCGTAAAGCGTGCCGCCCTCATTCTTATAGCACTCCCTGCAGCCGTTAATCGCCCGTAAGGCGGTGCCGCCACTCATTATGGCCCCCTGCGCGTTGTCGCCCGTATTTGATTACGCCCTCACATTTATAACCCGCCAGCCCCCTGCCGCGTTAATAAGCCCGTAAGGCGTTGCGCCCTCATTCTTTATGGCCCCTGCGCTGGATTAATGCGTACGTAGGGGCGTTGCGCCCACTCATTCTTATGGCCCCCTGCGGCGTTAATGCGCCACGTGGGCGATTGCGCCACTCATTCTTATCGCCCCCCTGCGCCGTGCGTCGCCCGTAAGGCGATTGCATACTCATTCTTATAAGCCCCCTGCGCCGTTAATGCGCCCGTAAGGCGATTGCACGCCCACTCATTCTTATATGGCCTCCCTGCCGCCGTTAATTGCCCGTAAGGCGATTGCCGCCACTCATTCTTATGGTCCCCCTGCGCGTTAATCGCCCGTAAAGGCGGTACGCCCTCACATTCTTATAGCGCTCCTGCGATGCCCGTAGGGTGCGCCACTCATTCTTATGGCCCCTGCGCCGTTAATCGCCGATAAGGCACGATTGCTGCCACTCATTCTTATAGCCTCCCCTGCAGCGTTAATCGCCCGTAGGCGTTGCCGCCACTCATTCATATCGCCCCCTGCCGCCGTTAATCGCCGTAGAAGCGGTACGCCACGCACTCATTCTTATAAGCCCCTGCGCGTTAATGCGCCCGTAAGGCGATTGCCGCCACTCATTCTTATGGCCCCCTGCCGCCGTTAATCGCCCGCGGGCGTTGCGCCCTCATTCTTATGGCCCCTGCGTTAATGTCGCCGTAGGCGATTGCCGCCACTCATTCTTATGGCCTCCTGCGCTTGCGTTAATAAGCCCGTAAGGCGATTGCATACACTCATTCGCCATGACTCCTGCGCGGATTGTCGGCGTGGGCGATTGCCGCCACTCATTCTTATGGCCTCCCTGCGCCCGGGTAATCGCCCGTGGGCGATTGCATACTTTCATTCTTATGGCCCCCTGCCGCCGTTAATCGCCCGTAAGGCGTTGCCACTCATTCTTATGGCCCCCCTGCCGCCGTTAATCGCCCGGAAGGCGGTACGCCACTCATTCTTATAGCCTCCCTGCCGCCGTTAATTGCCGTAAAGCGATTCCGCCACTCATTCTTATGGCCTCCCTGCGCCGTTAATTGCCCGTAAGGCGATTGCCGCCACTCATTCTTATAGCCCTGCCGCCGTTAATCGCCCGTAAAGGTGATTGCCGCCGCACTCATTCTTATCGCCTCCCTGCGCGTTAATCGCCCGTGTGCGGTAGATTGCGCCACTCATTCTTATCAGCCTCCCTGCGCCCGTTGTCGACGTGGGCGTTGCGTACTCATTCTTATGGCCCCTACCGCCGTTAATCGCCCGTAAGGCGATTGCATACTCATTCTTATGGCCTCACTGCCGCCGTTAATCGCCCGTAAGGCGTTGCGCCACTCATTCTTATGGCCTCCCTGCGCGTTAATGCGCCGTAAAAGGCGTTGCCGCCCTCATTCTGCCATCCCCTGCCGCCATTGTCGCGCCACGTAAGGCGGTGCCACTCATTCTTATGGCCCTCCTGCCGCCGTTAATCGCCCGTAAGGCGATTGCCGCCACTCATTCTTATCGCCTCCCTGCGCCGTTATTCGCCCGTAAGGCGGTGCCGCCACTCATTATAAGCCCCCCTGTCGCCGTTAATGCAAGCCCATAAAGCGTTGCCGCCCTCATTCTTATGGCCCCCTGCGCCCGGGTGTCGCCGTAAAGGCACGATTCCTCATTCTTATGGCCCCCCTGCAGCGTTAATCGCCCGTAAAAGGCGTTGCGCCACTCATTCTTATGGCCCCTGCGCCCGTTAATCGCCCGTAAAGTGCGCCATTCTTATGCCCCCCTGCCGCCGTTAATCGCCGTAAGGCGGTACGCCACTCATTCTTATGGCCTCCCTGCGCGTTAATTGCCCGTAAAGCGTTACGCCACTCATTCTTATGGCCTCCTGCAGCGTTAATTGCCACGTAAGGCGATTGCGCCACTCATTCTTATGCCAGGCCCCTACGCGTTGAGCCGTGAGGTGATTTGCCACTCATTCTTATGGCCCCGCGCGGATTGATCGCCCGTAGGCGGTGCGCCACTCATTCGCGCGGCTACAGCCGTTATTAAGCCCGTAAAGGCGTGCGCCACTCATTCTTATGGCCCCCTGCCGCGTTAATGCGCCGTAGGCGTGCGCCACTCATTCTTATCGCCTCCCTGCCGTTATTCGCCCGTAGGCGTGCGCCACTCACCCGTAGGCGTGCGCCACTCATTCTTATCGCCCCGCTGCCGCCGTTAATCGCCCGTAAGGCGTTTCCGCCACTCATTCATAGCCCCCTGCCGCCGTTAATCGCCGTAAGGCGTGCGCCACCATTCTTATGGCCTCCTGCGCCGTTAATCGCCCGTAAGGCGTGCGCCACTCATTCTTATCGCCTCCCTGCAGCCGTTATTCGCCCGTGGGCGATTGCGCCACCTCATTCTTATCGCCCCCTGTGTTAATCGCCCGAAGGCGTTGCGCCCTCATTCTCCTGCTTTACGCGCCGTTAATCGCCCGTAGGCGTTGCCGCCACTCATTTTTATGGCCCCTGCCGCCGTTAATCGCCCGTAAGGCGATTGCGCCACTCATTCTTATGGCCCCTGCCGCCGTTAATCGCCCGTAGGCGTTGCGCCACTATTATGGCCCCTGCGCCGTTAATCGCCCGTAAGGCGATTGCCGCCACTCATTCTTATGGCCCCTGCACCGTTAATCGCCCGTGAGGCGGTGCCGCCACTCATTCTTATGGCCCCTGCGCCGTTGCGCCCGTAAGACTGATTGCGCCCTCATTCTTATGGCCCCCTGCCGCCGTTAATCGCCGTAAGGCGTTCGCTACTCATTCTTATGGCCCGCCGTGGTATGCGTGGCGATTGCACCTTATCCGCCGTTATTCGCCGTAAGGCGATTGCCGCCACTCATTCTTATGGCCCCCCTGCCGCCGTTTAATCGCCCGTAAGGCGATTGCCGCCACTCATTCTTATGGCCCCTGCCGCGTTAATCGCCCGTGGGCGATTGCGCCTCATTCTTATGGCCCCTACCGCGGTTAATCGCCCGTAAGGCGTTGCAGCACTCATTCTTATGGCCCCCTGCCGCCGTTAATCGCCCGTAAGGCGTTGCGCCACTCATTCTTATCGCCTCCCTGCATGGTTGTTCGCCCGTAGGCGTTGCAGACTCATTCTTATGCGCCCCTGCCGCGTTAATCGCCCGTAAGATTGCCGCCACTCATTCTTATGGCCCCCTTACGCCGTTAATCGCGCCAGGCGATTGCCGCCACTCATTGCCTGGCCCGCGCGTTAATCGCCCGTAAGGCGATTGCGCCACTCATTCTTATGGCCTCCCTGCGCGTTAATCGCCCGTGAGGTTGCCGCCACTCATTCTTATGGCCCTGCCGTTAATGCCCGTAAAGGCGGTTGCGCCCTCATTCTTATCGCCTCCCTGCCGCCGTTAATCGCCGTAGGTGCGTCTCATTCTTATCGCCTCCTGCGCGTTAATGAAATGCCGCCTCATTCTGCCCCTGCACGTTAATGCCCCGTAAGGTGCGCCCACTCATTCTTATGGCTCCTGCGTTAATCGCCCGTGGGCGATTGCCGCCACTCATTCTTATGGCCTCCCTGCGCGCCGTTAATCGCCGCCAAGGCGGTGCGCCACTCATTCTTATGGCCCCCTGCGCCGTTAATCGCCCGTAAGGCGTTGCGCCCTCATTCATATGGCCCTGCGGCCGTTGTGCCGTAAGGCGGTGCGCCACTCATTCTTATCGCCTCCCTGCCGCCGTTATTCGCCGTAAAGGCGGTTGCCGCCCACTCATTCTATATAGCCCCTGTCGCTTAATCGACCATAAGGCGTTGGCCACTGTTTCTTATGGCCCCTGGGTTGTTAAGCCGGTAAAGGCGATTGCGCCCACTCATTCTTATGGCCCTCTTCGCCGTTAATCGCCGTAAAGGCGTTGCGCCGCACTCATTCTTATGGCCCCGCCGGTTAATCGCCGTAAAGGCGATTGCCGCCCTCGTTCTTTATGGCCTCCCTGCCGCCGTTAATCGCCCGTAAGGCGATTGCGCCCTCATTCTTATGGCCCCTGCCGCGTTAATAAGCCCGTAAAGGCGTTGCGCCCTCATTCTTATGGTCCCCTGCGCCGTTAATCGCCCGTAAGGCGTTGCCGCCACTCATTCTTATGGCCCTGCCGCGTTAATGGCCGTGGCGTTGCGCATCACTCATTCTTGTATTTTGCTGCCGTTGATCGCCGTGGGCGTGTGCCACTCACTGTTCTTATGGCCCCTGTCGCCGTTTATTCGCCCGTAAGGCGATTGCTTCCACTTCATTGTATGGCCCCCTGCCGTTAATCGCCGTGAAGGCGTTGCCGCCACTCATTCTTATATTTCCTGCCGTTAATAAGCCCGTAAGGCGATTGCCGCCCTCATTCTTATAATTCACGCCGTTATTAGCCGGGCGATTGCGCCTTTCATTCTTGCTTATTTGCGCCGTTAATCGCCCGTAAGGCGTTGCGCCCACTCATTCTTATCGCCTCCCTGCGCGTTATTTGCCCGTGAAAGGCGTTGCCTGCCACTCATTCTTATGGATTTCCCTGCGTCGTTGATCGCCCGTAAAGGCGTTACGCCACTCATTCTTATCGTCTCCTGCCGCCGTTAATCGCCCGTAAGGCGATTGCGCCACTCATTCTTATAAGCCTCCCTGCCGCCGTTAATCGCCCGCCAAGGCGATTGCCGCCCACTCATTCTTATGGCCCTGCTGCCGTTAATCGCCCGTAAAGGCGATTGCCGCCACTCTCATTCTTATGGCCTCCCCGCTGTCAATCGCCAGTAAGCCGTTGCTTCGCCACTCATTCTTATGGCCTCCTGCGCCGTTAATCGCCCGTAAGGCGATTGCCGCCACTCATTCTTATTTACTGCCGCCGTTAATCGCCCGTAAGGCGATTGCGCCACTCGATTTATGGCCCCCTGCCGCCATTAATCGTCCGTAAGGCGATTACGCCACTCATTCTTATCGCTCCCCTGCCGCCGTTGATAGCTTCCGTGAGGCGTTTCCCGCCACTCATTCTTACTCCTTTGCTGTGCGTTAATCGCCCATAAGGCGTTGCGCCCACTCATTCTTATGGCCCCTGCTGCGTTAATCGCCCGTAAAGCGTTGCGCCCACTCATTCTTATGGCCTCTCTGCTGGGCTTAATCGCCGGTAAGGCGTTGCGCCCTCATTCTTATGGCCCCTGCGCGGTTAAGTCGGCCGTGATGCGATTGCCATATGGCCTCCCTGCGTTAATCGCCCGTAAGGCGTTGCCGCCACTCATTCTTATGGCCCCCTGCCGCCGTTAATAAGCCCGTAAGGCGATTGCGCGCTCATTCTTATAGCCCCTGCCGCCGTTAATCGCCCGTAAGGCGTTGCGGCCGCTCATTCTTATGATGCCCCTGCGCCGTTCATCGTAAGGCGATTGCCGCCACTCATTCTTATGGCCCCTGCCGCCGTTAATCGCCCGTAAGGCGTTGCCGCCACTCATTCTTATTTTTGGTTGTGGGGGGTGTTTTTTTGGCCCCCTGCCGCCGTTATTCGCCGGTAAGGCGGTTGGCGCACTCATTCTTATGGCCCCTGCGCGTTAATCGCCGTGGGCGATTGCTGCCTCATTCTTATAGCCTCCTGCGCCGTTAATTTGCCCGTAAGCGATTCCGCCACTCATTCTTATGGCCTCCTGCGCCGTTAATTGCCGTAAGGCGGTTCGCCACTCATTCTTATGTATTTTGCGCGTTAATCGCCGTAGCGTTGCGGCCACTCATTCTTATATTTACCGCCGTTAATGTCGCGTAGGCGGTGCGTCAGTCTATGTGGCCCCTACGCGTTAATAGCCCGTAAGGCGTTGCATACTCATTTCTTATGGCCCCTGCGTTGGGTGTCGTGCGTAGTGGGTGCGGCCCTCATTCTTATCGCCTCCTGCCGCGTTATTCGCCCGTTAAGGCGTTGCGCCATATTGTTATCGCCCGCTGCATGCGTTAATCGCCCGTTAAGGCGGTGCGCCACTCATTCTTATGGCCCCTGCGCGTTAATGCGCCGTAGGCGATTGCCGCCACTCATTCTTATGGCCTCCTGCGCGTTGTCGCCCGTAAGGGCTGCCGCCACTCATTCTTATCGTCTCCTGCAGCCGTTATTCGCCCGTAAGGCGTTGCCGCCTCATTCTTATCGCCCCCTGTAGCCGTTAATCTTACGCCAAGGCGATTGCAGCCTACTATTCTTATTTTACCTGCAGCGTTAATGCGCCGTGGGCGTTGCGTCACTCATTTTATGGCCCCTGCCGCGTTAATCGCCCGTGGGCGATTTGCGCCACTCATTTTATGGCCCCTGCGCAATCGCCCGTGAGGCGATTGCGCCACTCATTCTTATGGCCCCTGCCGCCGTTAATCGCCATTAAGGCGATTTGCGCCACTTGATTCTTATTTACCGCCCGTTAATCGCCGTAAGGCGATTGCATACACTCATTATTATGGCCCCTGCAGGTTGTTCATCCGTAAGGCGATTTGCGCCACTCATTCTTATGGCCCCTGCGCAGTTAATCGCCGTAAGGCGATTGCGCCTCATTCTTATGGCCCCTGCCGCCGTTAATGCGCCCGTAGGCGATTTGCTTCACTCATTCTTATTTTCCCCTGCGATGGTTTGTCGCCCGTGAGGCTGTTGCATCACTCATTCTTATGGCCACTGCGCTGGTTGATAGCCCGTGGGCGTTTGCCTCATTCTTATAGCCTCCCTTCATGTTATGCCGGTAAGGCATACTCATTCTTATCGCCCTGCGCCGTTGGTAATCGCCCGTAAGGCGGTGTTATTGCCGCCAAGCCCTTTACGCGTTAATGCGCCCGTAAGGCTATTGCAGCCACTCATTCTTATGGCCCCTGCATGCCGTTAATCGCCCGTAGGCGATTGCGCCTGTTCTTATGGCCTCCTGCATGGTTTCGCCCGTAAGGCGATTGCCGCCCTCGACTTATGGCCCTCTGCGCGTTGGAATCGCCGTAAGGCGTTGCCGCCACTCATTCTTATTCTTAGCTCCTGCGGTTTGTCGCGTGTGGGTGCGCCACTCATTCTTATCGCCTCCCTGCGCGTTAATCGCCCGTAGGCGGTGCCGCCCTCATTCTTGGCCCCTGCGCGTTAATCGCCGTAGGCGATTGCGCCACTCATTCTTATGGCCTCCTGCGCGTTAATCGCCCGTAAGGCGTTGCGCCACTCATTCTTATGGCCTCCCTGCAGTTAATCGCCTGTAAGGCGGTGCGCCACTCATTCTTATATTTTACCTGCGCCGTTAATCGCCCGTAAGGCGTTGCCGCCGCACTCATTCTTATGGCCCCTGCGCCGTTAATCGCCGTAAGGCGTTGCGCCCACTCATTCTTATCGCCTCCTGCCGCGTTATTCTTCCGTAGGCGATTGCGCCCTCATTCTTATCGCCCTGTCGCGTTAATCGACCGAAGGCGATTGCAGCCCTTTCATTCTTATGGCCCTGCCGCCGTTAATCGCCAGTAAGGCGGTTCCGCCACTCATTCTTATGGCCCTCCTGCGCATTGTCGCCCGTAAGGCGATTGCGCCACTCATTCTTATGGCCCCTGCGCGTTAATCGCCATGGTGATGGTGCAGCCACTCGATTCTTATGGCCTCCCTGCCGCCGTTAATCGCCCGTAAGGCGGTTCGCCCTCATTCTTATGGCCCCTGCGCGTTAATCGCCCGTAGTGCGCCGCCATTCTTATGGTCCCTTGAGCGTTATTAAGCCGTGGAATTGCGTACTCATTCTTATTTACTGCGTGCGTTAATCGCCGTGGTGTTGCGCCACTCATTCTTATGGTACGGCTGCGCGTTAATCGCCGTGGGCGTTGCGCTACTCTTCTTGTATTTACCGCGCCGTTATTCGCGGTGAGGCGTTGCGCCCACTCATTCTTATTGTTTACTGCGCGTTAATCGCCAGAAGGCGGTGCGCCACTTCATTCTTATGGCCCCTGCGCGTTAATAGGCCGTAAGGCGTTGCGCCACTCATTCTTATATTTTACAGCCGTTGATGGCCGTTAATTTGCATACTCATTCTTATGGATTTTGCCGCGTTAATGGCGTGGGCGTTTGCAGCCACTCATTCTTATCTTGCTCCTGCGGCGTTTATTTTGCGTAAGGCGATTGCGCCACTCATTTTATGGCCCTGCCGCCGTTAATCGCCCGTAAGGCGTGCCGCCGCTCATTCTTATCGCCTCCTGCAGCGTTAATAGCCCGTAGGCGAACGCCACTCATTCTTATCGCCTCCCTGCGCGTTAATCGCCCATAAGGCGGTGCGCTTCACTCATTCTTATGGCCCTGCGCGTTAATCGCCCGTGGGCGATTGCGCCCTCATTCTTATGGCCTCCATGCCGCTGTCAAGTAGCCCGTAAGGCGTTGCATACTCATTCTTATGGCCTCCTGCTGCGGGTTAATGGTGCGTGGGGTTTGCGCCGACTCTTTTATGGCCCCTGCCGCCGTTAATCGCCCGTAAGGCGATTGCGCCACTCGTTCTTATGGCCCCTGCGCGCGTTAATAGCCCGTAGGCGTGCATACTCATTCTTATAATACTCCTGCGCCGTTATTCGCCCGTGAGGCGGTGCATCCTTCATTCTTATGCTGTCGCCGTTAATCGACCGAGGCGTTGCGGCCACTCATTCTTATGGCCCCTGCCGGTTAATCGCCGGTAAGGCGATTGCCGCCCTCATTCTTATGGCCCTCCTGCGGATTTTAAGCCCGTAGGCGTTGCGCCGCCAAATTCTTATGGCCCCTTGCCGGTTAATCGCCGTGGGTGATTTGCGCCACTCTTTTATGGCCTCCCTGCGCCGTTAATAGCCCGTAAGGCGTTGCGCCACTCATTCTTATGGCCCCTGCGTTAATCGCCCGTGGGCGATTGCGTACTCATTCTTATGGTCCCTGCGCCGTTAATCGCCCGTAAGGCGTTGCGCCTCATTCTTATTTGCCGTTTAATGCGCCGCGTAAGGCGTTGCGTACTCATTCTTATGGCCCCTGCGCCGTTAATCGCCGTGAGGTGCCGCCACTATTTCTTATGTTTACTGCGCCGTTATTCGCCCGTAAGGCGATTGCCGCCACTCATTCTTATCGCCTCTGCAGCCGTTGTTCGCCCGTGAAAGGCGTTGCGTCACTCATTCTTGTCGGCTCCCTGCCGTGTTTGTCGCCCATGGCGTTGCAATACTCATTCTTATGGCCCCACTGCGGGTTAATCGCCGTAAGGCGATTTGCCGCTTATATTTTTATGGCCTCCTGCGTTCTGTAAGCCCCGTAAGGCGATTGCGCCACTAATTTTATGGCCTCCTGCGCGTTAATCGCCCGTAAGGCGGTGCCGCCATTCTTATTGCCATTTCCTGCGTAGTTTGTCGCCGTGAAGTTGCGCCCTTTCATTCTTGTATTTGCCGCATGTTAATGGTCGTGAGCGTTGAGCCACTCATTCTTATCGCCTCCTGCCGTGGTTATTCGCCAGTGTAGGCTGGTTGCGCCACTCATTCTTATAGGCCCCTGTAGCAGTTGGTCGCCCATAAGGCGGTTGCCGCCACTATTCTTATGGCCCCTGCAGCGTTAATTGCGTGTTAGGCGGTTGCGCCACTCATTCTTATGGCCCTCCTGCCGCCGTTAATCGCCGGTAGGCGATTGCGCCACTCATTCTTATGGCTTTCTGCGTTAATGCGCCGTTAAGGCGGTGCGTCCATTCTTATGGCCTCCTGCGCGTTAATCGCCGTAGCGTGCAGCCACTCATTCGCCCATGTTTCCGTGTTGATCATGTAAATTGAGGCGTTTGCGTACGCTCATTCTTATGGCCCCTGCTTTGGATTGTGTAATCGCCCGTGGGCGATTGCGGCAGCTCATTCTTATGGCCCCCTGCTGGCGTTAATCGCCCGTGGGCGGTGCCGCCTCATTCTTATGGCCCCTGCCGGCGTTAATCGCCCGTTAGGCGATTGCGGCCACTCATTCTTATGTTTACTGCGCGCGTTTGTTCGCCCGTGGGCGTGCGCTCACTCATTCGCCACGCCTTTTGCGGTTATTCGCCCGTGGGCGTTGCGCCACTCATTCTTATGTTTTGCCGCGTTAATAAGCCGTTAAGGTTGCTTCCCCTCATTATTGATGTATTTTTCCTGCTTGCCGGTTTAATCGCCCGTGGGTGATTTGCCCCGCTCATTCTTATTTTGCCGGTTAATCGCCCGTAAGGCAATTGCGCCACTCATTCTTATGGCCCCCTGCGCGTTAATCGCCGTGGGCGTTGCGGCCACTGTTTTATGGCCCCTACATGGAGTTAATCGCCGTGAAGGCGTTGCGGCCACCATTCTTATGGCCCCTGCGCCGTTAATCTCCGTGGGCGTTGCGCCACTCATTCATGGCCTCCTGCGTTACGTAAGCCCGTAGGCGTTGCGCCCTCATTCTTATGGCCCCTGCGGGTTAATCGCGCCGTAAGGCGTTGCCGCCACTCATTCTTATGGCTCCTGCCGCCGTTAATCGCCCGTGGGCGGTTGCCGCCACTCTTTTTATGGCCCCGCGCGCCGTTAATCGCCAGTGAGGCGATTGCGTACTCATTCTTATGGCCTCTGCTGCCGTTAATCGCCCGTAAAGCGTTGCGCACTCATTCTTATGGCCTCCTGCGCCGTTAATTGCGCCCGTGGCGTTGCCGCCACTCATTTCTTATCGCTCCTGCGCGTTAATAGCCCGTAAGGTGCCACTCATTGCCGCCCTGCAGCGTTAATCGGTAAGGCTGTGCATACTCATTCTTATGGCCTCCCTGCGGCGTTTAATGCGTAAAGCGTTGCGCCACTTATTCTTGTGGCTTCCTGCTGGTTTGTCGCCGTGAAGGCGTTGCGCCCTCTTGTGGCCCCCTGCGCCGTTAATCGCCGTGGGCGATTGCATACTGTTCTTATGGCCCCCTGCGCGTTAATCGCCCGTGAAGGGGCGGTGCCGCCACTCATTCTTATAGCCTCCCTGCCGCCGTTGTGTATTAGCCATTAGGCGTGCGCCACTCGTTGTATCGCCCCTGTCGCGTTATTCGCCCGTAAGGCGATTGCCGCCACTCATTCTTATCCTTTATAATGCGGTTAATCGCCCGTGGGCGATTGCGCGTGCTCCTTATTTTTAGCGGTTTGTCGCCCGTAAGGCGATTGCCTTCACTCATTCTTATGGCCCTGCGCGTTAATAGCCGTGGGCGATTGCCGCCACTCATTCTTATGTTTGCCGTTAATGCGCCGTAAGGTTGCGGCCACTCTTCTTATGGCCCCTGCCGCCGTTAATCGCCCGTAAGGCGATTGCATACTCGTCTTATGGCCGCCCGTTATTAGGCCGTAAGGCGATTGCAGCCACTCATTCTTATGGTCCCCTGCCGCGGATTGTCGCCGTAAGGCGATTTGCCGCCCTCATTCTTATGGTCCCCTGCGCTGGTTGATAGCCGTGGCGAGTTGCGCCACTCATTATTATGGCCCCCTGCCGCGTTAATGCGTGGGTGATTGCCGCCATTCATTCATATGGCCCCCTACGCCTTTGTAGCCGTGGGCGTTGCACTTCTTAGCGCCCCTGCGTGCGTTAATAGGCCGTGGGCGTGCCGCCACTCATTCTTATAGCCTCCCTGCATGCCGTTATTCGCCCGTGAAGCGTTGCCTGCATTCTTATCGCCTGCCGTTGTCGCCCGTAAGGCGGTTGCCCACTCATTCTTATGGCCCCTACCGCAGTTAATCGCCCGTAAGGCGATTGCGCCACTCATTCTTGTATTTTCCGCCGCCGTTAATGGCCGTGGGGCGTTGCGCCACTCATTCTTGATGGCGCTCCTGCTGGTTATTGAGCCGGTGGCGTTGCCGCCACTCATTCTTATGGCTTCCTGCCGCGGTTAATCGCCGTGGGCGGTTGCGCCACTCATTCTTATAGCCTCCCTGCAGCGTTAATAGCCCGTAGGCGGTGCATACTCGTTCTTATGGCCCCTGCTGCGTTAATAGCCCGTAAGGCGATTGCGCCACTCCTTATCGCCTCCTGCCGCCGTTATTTGCCCGTAAGGCGATTGCCGCCCTCATTCTTATCGCCCCTGTCGCCGTTATTCGCCCGTTAAGGCGGTGCATACTCATTCTTATCGCCCCCTGTCGCCGTTAATCGCCCGTAGGCGTTGCCGCCACTCATTCTTATGTTTTCTGCGCAGTTAATCGCCCGTGGGCGATTGCGGCCACTCATTCTTGTATTTTACCTGCGTTAGTGAGCCGGTGAGGTGATTGCGCCACTTCATTCTTATGGCCCCTGCGCCGTTAATCGCCGGTAAGGCGTTGCAGCCACTCATTCTTGTGGGCCCCTGCCGGTTAATCGCCCGTGGGCGATTGCGCCATTCTTATGGCCCCTGCGCGTTATTAGCCGTAAGGCGATTGCGCCACTCATTCTTATGGTCCCCTGCGCGTTAATCGCCCGTAGGCGGTTACGCCACTTTCATTCTTATGGTTACCTGCGCGTTAATGCGCCCGTGGCTGGTTGCGCCCTTTCTTATGGCCCCTGCCGTTAATCGCCCGGTGGTGATTGCGCCATTCGATTTATGGCCCCCTACCGCCTTTAATCGTGCGTGGGCGGTGCATACTCATTCTTATGGCCCCTGCCGCCGTTAATCGCCATTAAGGCGATTGCGCCTCATTCTTATGAGCCTCCCTGCGCCGTTGATTCGCCCGTGATTGCCTACTCATTCTTATAGGCCCCTGCCGCCGTTAATCGCCATGCCGCTTACTCATTCTTATGGCCCCCTACGCCGTTAATCGCCCGTAAGGCGATTGCATGCCTCATTCTTATATGCCCCTGCGCCGTTAATCGCCCGTAGGCGATTGCGCCCACTCATTCTTATGGCCTCCCTGCTGCCGTTATTGCCCGTAAAGGCGGATTGCGTCCCTCATTCTTATGGCCTCCCTGCCGCCGTTAAGTGCCCGTTGGCGATTGATTCACTCATTCTTATCGCCTCCTGCGCCGTTAATCGCCCGTAAAGGCGATTGCCGCCACTCATTATATGGCCCTGCCGCCGTTAATCGCCCGTAAGGGCGATTGCCGCCACTCATTCTTACGGCCCCCCCTGCGCGTTAATCGCCTGTAGCAAGGCGATTGCCGCCACTCATTCTTATGGCCCCTGCCGCGTTATTAAGCCCGTAAAGGCGTGCGCCACTCATTCTTATGGCCCCTGCCGCCGTTAATCGCCCGTAAGGCGATTGCCGCCCTCATTCTTATATTTACCACCCGCCGTTAATGCGCCCCATAAGGCGATTGCGCATACGTCATTCTTATGGCCCCGCCGTTAATCGCCCGTGGGCGATTGCCGCCACTCATTCTTATGGCCCCTGCCTTGCGTTAATCGCCGTGAAACGTTGCGCCACTCATTCTTATCGCCTCCCTGCCGCCGTTATTCGCCCGTAAAGGCGTTGCCCCACTCATTTATAAGCCCCCTGCGCGTTAATCGCCCGTGGCGATTGCCGCCACTCATTCTTATGGCCCCTACCGCCGTTAATCGCCGTAAGGCGATTGCGCCACTCATTCTTATGGCCCCTGCGCCGTTAATCGCCGTAAGGCGTTACGCCCACTCATTCTTATGGCCTCCCTGCCGTTAATCGCCGTAAGGCGGTGCGCCGCTCATTCGCTGGCTCCCCTGCGCCCGTTAATCGCCGTAAGGCGTTTGCATACTCATTCTTATTAGCGCCTCCGCGCCCGGTTAATCACCCGTAAAGGGCGTTACTCTTCCTCATTCTTATGGCCCCTGCTGCGGATTAATCGCCGTAAAGGCGTGCCGCCACTCATTCTTATGGCCTCCCCTGCCGTTAATCAGCCGTAGGCGATTGCGCCCTCATTCTTATAGCTTCCCTGCCGCCGTTGTTATTCGCCCGTAAGGCGTTACGCCACTCATTCTTATGGTCCCCTGCGCGTTAATAGCCCGTAAGGCGTTGCGCCCTCATTCTTATAAGTCCCCTGCGCGTTAATCGCCCGTAGGCGTGCGCCGCATTCTTATGGCCCCTGCGCTGGTTAATGCCGTGGGCGATTGGCGCCATTCATTCATGTATTTTACGCCTTTAATGGGCCGTGAGGCGGTTGGCAACTCATTCTTGCCATTTGCTGATTGTTAAGCCCGTAAGGCGTTGCGCCCTCATTCTTATGCGCCTCCGTATTGAGCCCGTAAGGCGATTGCGCCACTCATTCTTATCGCCCCTGCCGCCGTTGTTAATCGCCCGTAAGGCGATTGCGCCCACTCATTCTTGGCCCCTACGCCGTTAATCGCCCGTAAGGCGGTGCGCCACTCATTCTTATGGCCCCTGCCGCCGTTAATGCGGCGAGGCGTTGCGCCACTTTCATTCTTATGGCCTCCCTGCTGCGTTAATCTCGCCGTAAGTTGGTTTTTTGGTTGTGGGGGTTGTGGTGAGCGTTGCATCACTCATTCTTGTTGGCCTCCTGCCGCTTTAATCGCCCGTAGGGCGATTGCCGCCACTCATTCTTATGACTCCTGCTGCCGTTAATCGCCGTAAGGCGATTGCCGCCACTCATTCTTATCGCCTCCCTGCGCCGTTATTCGCGTAGGCGATTGCGCCACTCATTCTTATAGCCCCTGTCTGCGTTATTCGCCCGTAGGCGTTGCCGCCACTCATTCTTATCGCCCCCTGTCGCCGTTAATCGCCCGTAAGGCGTTGCCGCCACTCATTCTTATGGCCCCTGCAGCGTTAATGCGCCCGTAAGGTGATACTCATTCTTATGGCCCCTGCCGCAGTTGGTTCGCCCGTGGGCGATTGCCGCCACTCATTCTTATGGCCCCTGCATGCGTTAATCGCCGTAAGGCGGTTGCAGCCCTCATTCTTATGGCCCCCTGCATGCGTTAGTAGCCCGTAAAGCGTGCGGCCACTCATTCTTATGGGGCCCCTGCGCCGTTGTTAGCCGTGGTGATTGCGCCACTCATTCTTGTGGTCCCCTGCCGCCGTTAATCGCCCGTAAGGCGTTGCGCCACTCATTCTTATGGTCCCCTGCGCGTTAATCGCCCGTAAGGCGATTGCGCCACTCATTCATGGCCCTGCCGCCGTTAATCGCCCGTAGGCGGTTGCCGCCATTCATTCTTATGGCCCCTACAGCATTTGATAGCCCGTGGGCGATTGCGGCCACTCATTCTTATGGCATTTACTGCCGTTAATCGCCGTGGGCGGTTGCGCCGACTCATTCTTTATAGCTTTCCCTGCGCCGTTGTATTCGCCCGTAAGGCGATTGCCGCCACTCATTCTTATCGCCCCTGCGCCGTTAATCGCCCGTAAGGCGATTTGGCCACTCATTCTTATGGCCCTACCGCGTTTAATCGCCGTAGGGGATTACGCCGCCTCATTCTTATTTGGCCGCCTGCCCGTTAATGGCCGGTGCGTTGGCGGCCGTGCTGAGGTTCGTTAAGCCGTAAAGGCGGGTGAGATGGCGCCGTCATTCGCCGTGGCGATTGCGCCACTCATTCTTGCCGGCCCCTGCGGCGTTAATCAGCCGTAAAGGCGATTGCCATTCTTATGGCCCCTGCCGCGGTTAATCGCCCGCAAAGGCGATTGCCGCCACTCATTCTTGCTTTCGCCCAGTTAATGCCCGTTAAAGGCGGGTGCCGCCACTCATTCTTATGGCCCCTGCTGCGTGTCGCTGCCCGTATTGTGCATACTCATTCTTATCGCCTCCTGCGCCGTTGATCGCCCGTGAGGCGATTGCGCCACTTTCATTCTTATAGCCCCTGCGCGTTAATAGCCCGTAGGCGTTGCGCCCTCATTCTTATGGCCCCTACGGCGTTAATAAGCCGTAAGGCGGTTGCGCCCTCATTCTTATGGCCCCTGCGCCGTTAATCGCCCGTAAGGCGATTGCCGCCCTCATTCTTATCGCCTCCTGCTGCCGTTATTCGCCCGTGGGCGTTGCCGCCACTCATTCTTATAGCCCCCTGCGCGTTAATCGCCCGTAGGCGATTGCGCCACTCATTCTTATGGCCCCTGCCGCGGTTTAATTGCCGTGAAGCGTTGCGCCCTCATTCTTGCCATTTTACCTACGCGGATTGTCGCCCGTGGGCGTTGCGCTCATTCTTATGGCTGTCTGCGGCGTTGTCGCCCGTGAGCGTTGCGCCACTCATTCTTATGGCCCCTGCCCGTTAATCGCCGTAAGTGCGCCCCACTCATTCTTGTAGCCCCTGCCGCCGTTAATCGCGTAGGCGTTGCCGCCACTCATTCTTATGGCCCCTTGCCGTTAATGGCGTGAGGCGTTGCGCCACTCATTCTTATGGCCTCCCTGCGCCGTTATTCGCCCGTGGGCGATTGCGCCACTCATTCTTATAAGCCCCCTGTGCCGCCGTTAATCGCCCTTGCGTTGCACGTCACTGATTCTTTGATATTTCTGCGCGTTAGTCAGCCGTGAGTGCTGCCACTCATTCTTATGGCCCCTGCAGCGTTAATCGCCCGTAAGGCGTTGCCGCCACTCATTCTTATGGCCCCTGCGCGTTAATGCGCCCGTGGCGATGCGCCACTCATTCTTATTGCCCCCTGCGCGTTAATCGCCGGCGGTGCGCCCTCATTCTTATGGCTTTACCGCCGTTAATCGCCCGTAAGGCGATTGCCGCCACTCATTCTTATGGCCCCTGCCGTTAATCGCCCGCAGGTGATTGCCGCCACTCGTTCTTTATTTCCGCGTTCGTCGCGTGAGCGATTGCGCCACTTCTTCTTGTGTTCCTGCTGCCGTTAATTGCCGTAAGGCGTTGCCACTCATTCTTATGGCCCCTACCGCCGTTAATGCGCCCGATAAAGGCGGTGCGTCCCTCATTCTTATGGCCCCCTGCAGCGTTAATGCCCGTAAGGGCGTTGCGCCCTCATTCTTACTCGCCTCCCTGCGCGTTATTGTGCCCGTAAGGGCGTTGCCGCCACTCATTCTTATCGCCCCCTGCAGCTGTTAATATGCCCATAAGGCGTTGCGCCACTCATTCTTAGCAAGGCCCCCCCTGCGGCCGTTAATCGCCCGTAGTAGGCGATTGCTTCACTCATTCTTATTGCCCCCTGCCGCCGTTAATCGCCGTGAGGCGTTACGCCCACTCATTCTTAGCTCCCTGCGCGTTAATCGCCCATAAGGCGATTGCCTTCCTCATTCTTATGGCCCCTGCGCCGTTGTTCGCCCGTAGGCGATTGCCGCCACTCATTCTTATCGCCTCCCTGCTGCGTTAATCGCCGTAAGGCGATTGCCGCCCTCATTCTTATGGCCTCTGCGGCCGTTAATCGCCGTAGGCGTTGCGCCACTCATTCTTATGGCCCCTGCGCGTTAATGCGCCCGTAAAAGGCGTTGCCTCCACTCATTCTTATGGCCTCCCTGCGCCGTTAATGCGCCCGTAAAGGCGTGCGCCCTCATTCTTATCCGCCTCCCTGCCGCCGTTAATCGCCCGTAAGGCGATTGCGCCCTCATTCTTATGGCCCCTGCCGCCAGATTAAACCGCCCGTAAGGGCGATTGCCTCCACTCTGTATGGCCCTCCTGCCGCGGATTAATCGCCCGTAAGGCGATTGCGCCACTCATTCTTATGGCCCCTGCCGCCGTTAATCGCCGTAAGGCGATTGCAGCCACTTTCATTCTTATATTTACCATAGATTAATGGGCCGTAAAGCTGATTGCCGCCACTCATTCTTATGGCCCCTGCCGCCGTTAATCGCCCGTAAGGCGATTGCCGCCACTCATTCTTATGGCCCCTGCGCCGTTATTAAGCCGTAAGGTGATTGCCGCCACTCATTCTTATGGCCCCTTAGATTAATCGCCACGTAAGGCGATTACGCCCGCTAATTCGCGCTGGCCCCTGCGCCGTTAATCGCCCGTAAAGGCGGGTGAAAACGCCACTCATTCTTGCTTTACTACTGCGCGTTAATGGCCCGTAGAAACGTTGCATACACTCATTCTTATGGCCCTGCCGCGGATTAATGCATTTCGTGAAGCGTTAAGCACTGTTCGCCTTCAGCCTCCCTGCCGCGTTAGCCCGGTAAAGGCGGTGCGCCCACTCATTCTTATCATTTTACCAAAGCGTTAATCGCCCGTAGGCGTTGCGCCACCCCTCATTCTTATGGCCCCCCTACCGCCGTTAATCGCCGTAGGGCGTGCCACTCATTCTTATATTTTACTGCGCCGTTAATCGCCGGGCGTTGCGCCCTGTTGTATGGCCTCCCTGCCAGATTAATAAGCCCATTAAGGCGTGCGCCCTCATTCTTATGGCCCCTGCGCCGTTATTCGCCCGTAAGGCCGTTACTTGCATCACTCATTCTTGTCGCCTCCCCTGCCGCCGTTAATCGCCGGTAAAGGCGGGTGCACGCCCACTCATTCTTATAGCCTCCTGCCGCCGTTGTCGCCCGTAAGGCGATTGCCGCCCTCATTCTTATGGCCCCCTGCAGCCGTTAATCGCCAGTAGGCGTGATTGCCTCCACTCATTCTTATCGCCTCCCCTGCCCACTTGTTGTCGCGTAGGCGATTACGCCCACCTCATTCTTATAGCCTCCCTGCAGCGTTAATGCTTGTAGGCGATTGCATCCCACTCATTCTTATGGCCCCTGCAGCGTTAATCGCCGTAAAGCGTTGCGCCACCGATGTATGGCCCTCCTACGCGTTAATGGCCCCGTGAGCGATTGCCGCCACTGTATGGCCCCTGCCTTGGATTGATCGCCGTGGGCGATTGCCCGCCACTCAGTCTTATGGCCCCTGCCTTGGATTGATCGACGTGGGCGATTGCGCCCACTCATTCTTATGTCGCCTCCCTGCGTAGATTGTTCGCCGTGGGCGATTGCGCCACTCATTCTTATGCATCCCTGTATGCGTGTGGCCCATAAGGCGATTGCGCCCACTCATTCTTATATTTATACGCCCGTTAATCGCCGTAAGGCGGTTACGCCACTCGATGCTTATGGCCCCTCCTGCGCCCACAGGTTAATCGCCGTGGGCGTTGCCTTCACTCATTCTTATGGCCCTGCGCAGATTGTCGACCGTAAGGCGATTGCGCCTCATTCTTATGGCCTCCTGCCGCGTTTATTAGCCCGTGGGGCGTTGCGCCACTCATTCTTATGGCCCCACCGCCGCCGTTAATCGCCCGTGAGGCGATTTGCGTAACTCATTCTTATTGGTCTCCTGCTTATGTTAATCGCCGTATGGCGATTGCGCCACTGTTCTTATGTTTACTGCGCGTTGTCGTATGTAGGGCGATTGCCGCCACTCATTCTTATGGCCCTGCGTGTTAATCGCCGTAAGGCGGTGCTCGCACTCATTCTTATATTTACTCCGTTAATTGCGTAAAGGCGATTGCGCCTCATTCTTATGGCCCCTGCGCCCGTTAATCGCCCGTAAGGCGATTGCATGCCACTCATTCTTGGCCTCCTGCGCCGTTAATCGCCCGTGGGCGATTGCCCGCCACTCTCTGTTTGGCCTCCTGCGCCGTTAATCGCCCCGTGGGCGTTGCCTTCCTCATTCTTATGGTTTCTGCGGGTTAATCGTACGTAAGGCGGTGCGCCACTCATTCTTATGGCCCCTGCGCGTTAATGGCTAGTAGCGTTGCGCCACTCATTCTTATGCGCCTCCCTTAGCGTTATTAGCCCGTAAGGCGTTTACGCCCTCATTCTTATCGCCCCTGTCGCCGTTAATCGCCCCGCCAAGGTGTTGCCGCCCTCATTCTGGCCCCTGCGCGTTATTAGGCCGTAAAGGCGTTGCGCCCTGATTTTATGGCCTCCTGCGCGCGTTAATGCATGCGGGGTTGCGCCACTCATTCTTATTTTACCTGCGTGGTTGATCGCCGCGTGGCTGATTGCAGATCACTCATTCTTATGTACTCCTGCAGCGTTAATCGCCGTGGGCGGTGCGCCCACTCATTCTTTGGCCTGCACCGCTGCGTTGTCGCCGTAAGGCGATTGCGTACTCATTCTTATGGCCTCCCTGCAGCCCGTTAATGCGCCCGTAAGGCGATTGCCGCCATTTCTTATGGCCTCCTGCTGCCCGTTAATCGCCCGTAAGGCGTTGCCGCCACTCATTCTTATGGCCCCTGCTGCGTTAATCGCCCGTAAGGCGTTGCGCCACTCGTTCTTATGGCCTCCTGCCGCGATTAATCGCCGTGGGCGTTGCGCCCTCATTCTTGCCTTGCCGCGGGTTGATGGCCGTGGGGTTGCGCCGTCATTCTTATGGCCCCTGCGGTGTTAATAGGCCGTAGGGCGATTGCGCCCTTTCATTCTTATGGCCCCTGCGCCGTTAATCGCCCGTAAGGCGTTGCATACTCATTCTTATGGCCTCCTGCGCGTTATTAAGCCCGTGATAGGCGTTGCAGCCACTCATTCTTATGGCCCCTGTGGCGTTAATGACCGTAAGGCGATTGCGCCACTCATTCTTATGGCCCCTGCGCGTTAATGAGCCCGTAAGGCGGTTCGCCCTCATTCTTATGGCCCCTGCCGCGTTAATGCGCCCGTAAGGCGTGCGCTCACTCATTCTTATGGCCCTGCGCGGTTGATCGCCGGTAAGGCGATTGCGCCACTCGTCTTATGGCCCCTGCGCGTTGATAAGCCCGTAGGGCGTTGCGCCACTCATTCTTTGTGGTCCTTGCTGTTAATGCGGCCGTGGAGGCGATTGCGCCACTCATTCTTATGGCCTCCTGCGCCGTTAATCGCCGTGGGCGATTGCGCCACTCATTCTTATAGTTTTATGCGTTAATCGCCGTAAGGCGATTTCGCCACTCATTCTTATGGCCCCTGCTGCGTTAATAGCCGTAAGGCGTTGCGCCCACTCATTCTTATGGTCCCTTGCGCGTTAATGGGCCGTAGGCGGTGCCGCCACTCATTCTTATTTACTGCCGCCTTTGATAATTGCCTTAGTAAGGCGTGTGGCCACTCATTCTTATGGCCCCCTGCGTTGGATTAATCGCCCGTGGGCGATTGCGCCCTCATTCTTATGGCCTCCTGCCGCGTTAAATGCGCCCGTGGGCGTTGCGCCACTTCATTCTTATGGCCTCCTGCGCGTTAATAGCCGGTAAGGCGATTGCATACTCATTCTTATGGCTTCCTGCGCGTTAATCGCCCGTAAAGGCGTTGCGCCACTTTCATTCTTATGGCCTCCTGCGCGTTAATCGCCCGTAAGGCGATTGCCGCCACTGATTTATATTTACCATGCCGTTAATCGCCCGTGGGCGATTTGCGCCACTCATTCTTATGGCCTTCCTGCGCGTTAATCGCCGTGCCAAGGCGATTGCCGCCACTCATTCTTGCCAAGCCCCCCTGCCGTTAATCGCCGTAAGGCGTTGCTACCACTGCTTATGGCCTCCTGCACGCGTTAATGCGCCCGTAAGGCGGTGCGCCCTTCATTCTTATGGCCCCCTGCATGATAGCCCGTAAAGGCGTTAAGCCACTCATTCTTATAGCCCCTGCGCGTTAGCCGCCGTAAAGCGTTACGCCCACTTCCATTTCTTATATTTACTGCGCCGTTATTCGCCCGTAAAGCGTTACGCCCTCATTCTTATGGCCCCTGCATGATTATTAAGCCCGTAAAGCGTTGCCGCCACTCATTCTTATGGCCCCTGCTTAGTTGATCGCCCGTGGGGCGGTGCTTGCTCCTCGTTATTTGTAATTTTACTGCCGCCGTTATTAAGCCCATTAAGGCGATTGCCGCCATCATTCGCGCAAACTGCGCCGTTAATGATAAGCCGCTGCGTTAGCCTCATTCTTATCGCCTCACTGCGCCGTTGTTCGCCGTAAAGGCGTTGCCGCCACTAAATTTCTTATACGCCCCCCTGCGTTAATCGCCCGTAAGGCGGTGCCGCCACTCATTCGCCCATGGCTACCGCCGTTAATCGCCCATTAAAGGCGATTGCCGCCACTCATTCTTATGGCCTCCTGCCGCCGTTAATCGCCCGTAAGGCGATTGCCGCCCTTCATTCTTATGGCCCCCCTGCCGCAGATTAATCGCCTGTGGGCGATTGCCGCCACTTCATTCTTATCGCCCCTCCCTGCGTAGATTAATCGCCCGTAAGGCGATTGCCGCCTCAATTTCATACATAAGCCCCTGCCGCCCGTTAATCGCCAAAACTAAAGCTGATTGCCGCCCTTCCATTGCCCATCGCCTCCCTGCAGCCGTTATTTGCCCGTAGGCGATTGCCGCCACTCATTCTGTATAAGCCCCACAAAGTCGTTAATCGCCCGTGAGGCGTGCAGCCACTCATTCTTATCGCCTCCTGCCGCAGATTAATCGCCGTAGGCGGTGCGCTTCGTTATATCGCCTCCCTGCGCGTTAATGCGCCCGCCAAGGCGATTGCAGCCCACTCATTCTTATATTTACTGCGCCGTTAATCGCCCGTAAAGGCGATTGCGCCACTCATTCTTATGGCCTCCTGCTGTCGATGCAGCGATAAGGTGATTGCGCCACTCATTCTTATGGCTTGCTCCTGCAGCCGTTAATCGCGCCAAGGCTGATTGCATACTCGATGTATGGCCCCTACGCGTAGTTAATCGCCGTAAGGCGTTACCCGCCACTCATTCTTATGGCCCCTGCAGCGTGTGTCGTCCGTAAAGGCGGTGCGCCACTACATTCTTATCGCCTCCCTGCGCGTTATTCGCCCCGTAAGGCGATTGCGCCACTTTCATTCTTATAAAGCCCTGTCGCGTTAATCGCCCCGCCAAGGCGATTGCGCGCTTCATTCTTATGGCCCCTGCGCCGTTAATCGCCCGTAAAGGCGATTTGCATCCCCTCATTCACCCCTTAGCCCCTCCTGCCGCCGTTAATCGCCGTAAGGCGATTGCGCCCTCATTCTTATGGCCCCTGCAGCCAGATTCAATAAGCCATTAAGGCGATTGCACTTCCTCTTATGGCCTCCCTGCGCGTTAAATCGCCGTAAGGCGATTGCCGCCACTCATTCTTATGGCCCCTGCCGCGTTAATCGCCGTGGGCGGTTGCGCCCAGCTCATTCTTATGGCCCCTGCGCCGTTAATGCGCCCCGTAAAGCGTTACGCCGCTCGGTCTTATGGCCCCTGCGCGTTATTCGCCCGTAAAATTTGCCGCCACTCATTCTTGCGGCCCCTGCCGCGTTAATCGCCGTGGGCGGTGCGCCCTCGTGCTTATATTTCCCCTGCCGCCGTTATTTCGCCCGTAAAGGCGTTGCCACTCATTCTTATGAAACCTGCATGGCCAGGATTCCCATTAAGCCGTCAAAGGCGTTGCCGCCACTCATTCTTAGCGTACCCCCTGCGCGGATTAATCGCCCGTAAAGGGCTGATTGCCGCCATAAATTAATAAGCCTCCTGCATGGATTAATTGCCGTAAAAGCGATTCCGCCACTCATTCACCCATATGGCCTCCCTGCGCCGTTAATTGCCGTGGGCCGTGCGCCACTCATTCTTATGGCCCCTGCGCGTTAATGGCCGGTAAGGCGGTGCCACTCATTCTTATGGCCCCTGCCGCCGTTAATCGCCCGTGGGCGTTGCCGCCCTCATTCTTATGGTTAATGCGCCGTGGGCGATTGCGCCCACTCATTCGCCCATATTTTACAAGTTAATCGCCGTGTAAGGCGATTTAGCATACCTCATTCTTAATAAACGCCCTGCGTTATTCGCCCGTGAGATTGCATATAAATTGTTATAAGCCCGCTGCGGGTTAATCGCCCCGTGGGCGATTGCATACTCATTCTTATGGCCCCCTGCGCAGATTGTCGCCGTGGCGTTGCGCCCATTCTTATGGCCTCGCCGCCGCCGTTAATAAGCCCGCAGGCGATTGCGCCACTAATTTCTTATCGCCTCCCTGCCGTTATTCGCCCGTAAAGTGATTTGCATCCCTTTCATTCTTATATTTACCAGCCAAGCGTTAATGAAGCCCCATAAGGCGGTTGCGCCCACTCATTCTTATGGCCCCCCTGCGCCGTTAATGCGCCCGTAAGGCGATTGCATCACTCATTTTATGGCCCCTGCGCGTTAATGCCCGTGAGCGATTGCCGCCACTGTTCGCTTATGGCCCCCTGCCGCCGTTAATGCGCCCGTAAAGGCCGTTGCACGCCACTCATTCTTATGGCCCTGCGCCGTTAATCGCCCAGCCAAGGCGATTGCGCCACTCATTCTTATGGCCCCCTGCGCCGTTATTAAGCCCAAACAAAGGCGTGCATCACTCATTATTAGCGGCCCCTGCGCCGTTTATTCGCCCCCGTAGAGGCGATTGCCGCCGCTAATTTCTTAACCATTTCCCCTGCTTACTTGGGTTAATCGCCCATGGGCGTTTGCGCCACTCATTCTTATATTTTGCCGCGGTTAATCGCCCGTGAGGCGATTACGCCCACTCATTCTTATGGCCCCTACCGCCGTTAATCGCCCCGTAAAAAGGCGATTGCGCCCTCCGGTATGACCACTGCGTTAATCGCCCGTAAAGGCGTTGCGCCCTCATTCTTATCGCCTCCCTTCGCCGTTATTAAGCCCGTAAGGCGATTGCCGCCACTCGTTATCGCCCCCTGCGCGTTAATCGCCGTGAGCGTTGCGCCACTCATTCTCCCGTCAAGGCGGTGCCGCCACTCATTCTTATGGCCTCCCTGCCGCGGATTGATCGCCCGTGCCAGGCTTGCGCCACTCGTTATGAAGCCCTGCGGATTAATGCGCCCGTGGGCGATTGCCGCCACTCATTCTTAATAAGCCTCCCTGCGCGTTGATAAGCCCGTGAGAGCGTTGCATCACTCATTCTGCCAGCAATGGCCCTGCGCGTTGATCGCCCGTGGGCGTTGCTCACGCACTCATTCTTATGACTGTCCTGCCCATAGATTAATCACCCGTAAGGCGGTGCCGCCACTCATTCTTAGCCTCCCTGCCGCCAGATTGTGTCGCCCGTAAGGGCGTTGCCCGCCACTCATTCTTATATGGCCCACCAAAGCCCGTTGATGATAAGCCGGTAGGCGTTGCCGCCCACTCATTCTTATATTTTACCTGCCGCCAAGATTTCAATCGACCGTGGGCGATTGCCGCCACTCATTCTTATCGCCTCCTGCCGTTATTTGTTAAGCCGGTAGGCGGGTACGCCCACTCCATTCTTATGCTTCAATGTCGCCGTTAATCTCTCGCCCATAAGGCGATTGCATACCCATTCACCCCATGACCCCTCCTGCGCGGATTGTTGTCGCCGATGGGCGCATACTCATTCCTTGTATTTACCGCCAGATTGATCGCTTATTAGGGCGATTGCCCGCCACTCATTCATAATATTATGGCCCTCCCTGCCGCCAGATTGTCATACGTAAAGGCGATTGCCGCCACTCATTCTTACTTATTTTACCAGCAGATTGTCATGCACGTAAGGCGGTGCCCGCCACTCGTTCTTATGGTACCTGCTTAGCCGTTGATCATGCGTAGGGCGGTTGCGCCGCACTCATTCTTATGGCCCTGCTGCCGCCGTTGTCGCCCGTAAGGCGATTACCGCCACTCATTCTTATCGCCTCCTGCGTTGTCGCCCGTGTGGGCGTTGCCGCCACTTTCGTTCTTCTTATGCAAGCCTCCTGCCAGCGGGATTGATCGCCGTAGGGCGTTGCGCCGCGCACTCATTCTTATGGCGCCTGCGCCGTTAATCGCCGTGGTAGGAGCGTTGCCGCCGCACTCATTCTTATGGCCTCCCTGCCGCCCGTTAATCACCTTGTGCCCGCCGCCACTCATTCTTATGGCGCCCTGCCGCGGATTCCGATCGCTTTCCGATGGGCGTTGCCCGCCATTCTTAACCCCAATAAGCCTCCTGCCGCCGTTGTTAAGCCCGTGAGGGCGGTGCCCGCCACTCATTCTTATCATACAATGTAGGATTGTCATGCATAGGGCGGGTGCCGCCCTCATTCTTATGGCCTCCTGCCGCCAAAAGTTGATCGCCCGTGGGGCCGATTTAGCGCCACTCGTTCGCCCAGCCAATTTTACTGCGCGGATTGATAAGCCCGTGGGGCGTTTCGCCACTCGTTCTTGTAATTTCGCCGTTAATCTCGCCCGTGGGCGTTGCCCGCCACTTTCTCATTCTTATCGCGCCACTGCGGATTTGTTAAGCCGTGAAAAAGAGACGATTGCGCCACTCGATTCTTATCGCCCTGTCGCCAGATTAATCTCGCCCATAGGGCGTTGCCGCCACTCATTCTTATGGCCCTGCGCGTTGATTAATCGCCCGTAAGGCGATTGCCGCCACTCATTCGCCCCATGAAGCCCATCGCGCCCGTTGTCGCCCGTAAGGCGTTACTTGCATAAGCCACTCGTTCTTATGGCCCTGCCGCCGGATTATTGTCGTAAGTAGGGCGATTTATATCATTCTTATATGGCCACTCCCTGCCGTTAATCTCGCCGTATATTAGGCAGTGCACGCCACTCATTCACCAATACTTGCGTTAATCGCTGCCCGTAAGGCCGCGTTTGCCGCTCTTCTTGTATTTTACCTGCTATGCGCGGATTCAGGTAAGCCCGTGAGGTTGCGCCGCTCGTTCTTAGCCAATTTTCTGCGCGGATTGATGCCAAGCCCGTGCGGGCGTTGCCGCCACTCATTCTTAATAAGCTGGCCTCCTGCGGATTATTAAGCCCGTGAGCGGTTGCCCGCCGCACTCGTTCTTATGGCCTGCGCCGTTAATCCTAAGCCGGTAAGGCGATTTGCGCCACTCATTCTTATGTGGCGCTCGCAACGCGCGCGTTGATCGCCCGTTGGGCGATTGCCGCCACTTCCATTCTTATGGCTGGCCTCCCGCAGCATAGCAGATTGATTGATGCGCCCGTGAATGAGGGCGATTTGCGCCATTCTTGCCTTCAGCCTCCCTGCATACGATTAATCGCCCATTAGGGCCGTTGCCGCCACTCATTCATGTATTTTACCTGCCGTTGTCGCCCGTGGGCGATTGCGTTTCATTCTTATGGCTCCTGCCGCCCAGATTGATGATCGCCCGTATGCGGGTGCCGCCACTCGTTCTTATGAAACCACTGTAGCGTTGATCGCCGTAGGGCGATTTGCGCCACTCATTCTTATGTATGGCCCTGCTTGCGCCCGGATTGTAGTAAGCCCGTGGGCGGTGCGCACTCATTCTTATGAAATTTTACCAAGCGGATTGATGGCCGCCAGCCAGCCAAAGGGGCGGTGCTGCTCCCACTCATTCTTATCGCTTCCTGCCCGCGGTTAAGCCCGTGGGCGATTTGCTTGCGCCACTCGACCTATTTATCGCCCCTGTGTAATGCCAGATTCAATCATGCATGAGGTGCCCACTTTCATTCTTATGTAGCCCTGCGGATATTGTGTCATAGGTAAGGTGATTGCCGCCACTCATTCTTAGCAGCCCCTGCAGCTGATTAATAAGCCCGTAAGGCGATTGCCGCCATTCATTCTTATATGGCCCTACCCGCCCAGATTGATAAGCCCACGTGCAAAGACGTGCCGCCATTCATTCGCCCATGTATTTTACCAGCAGCCGTTGATCATGTGAGGTGCGCCACTCATTCTTATGGCCCCTGCCGCCATTAATCGCCCCATTAAGGCGATTGCCGCCATTCTTATGTATTTTACCTGCTTGCATGGATTGTCGCCCGTAGGGCGATTGCGCCACTCATTCTTATGGCTGGCCCTGCGCGTTGATCATCCGTGGGGCCGATTTGCTTGCGCCACGCACGCGCGCCTTTCGTTCTTGCCTTAGCCCTGCTTGCCGTTGTTAAGCCCGTAGGGCCGGTGCCCGCCACTCGTTCTTAATACATGGCCCTGCCGCCGTTAATCTCGCCCGTGGGGCGTTGCGTACGCGCTCGTTCTTATGTACTGCTGCGTGGATTGATCATGCGTCAAGGGCCGATTTGCGGCCATTCATTCTTATGGTCCCTGCCGCCGTTAATCGCCCGTAAGGCGGTGCCGCCACTCGTTAATATGTATTTACCTTGGATTGTTGATCGCCAGGTAAGGGCGTTGCCGCCACTCATTCTTATGGCCCCTGCCGCCGTGTGTCGCCCGTGTCAAAGGCGTTACGCCACTCATTCTTATATAGCAAGCATTTACGCGCCCGTTAATCGCCCGTAAAGGCGTGCGCCACTCATTCTTATGGCTCCCTGCCGCCCAGATTCCTCGCCCCGCGTAAGGGCCGTTGGCGAAAGCCGCTCATTCTTAGCGCGCCAGGCTAATGGATTGTTGATAAGCCCGTGGGCGTTGCGCCACTCATTCTTATATTTACCGCGCCGTTGTCGCCCGTGGGCGATTGCCGCCACTCATTCTTATGGCCCTGCCGCCAGATTGATGATCGTCGCCCCGTGTGGGGCGGGTGCCTTGCGCCACTCGTTCTTATCGCCTCCTGCTGTGGATTGATCGCCCGTGCGGGCCCGTTGCGCCACTCATTCTTATCGCTTGCTCCTGCGCTGGATTAATGCCGTGAGTGATTGCCGCCGCACTCGTTATGTAATTTTACCAGCATGGATTGATCGCCATTAAGGCGTTGCTTGCCACTCATTCTTATGTGGCCTCCTGCCCATGGATTGATAAAACCCGTAAGGGCGGTGCCACTCATTCTTATGAAGAGCGCTCCTGCATGGCCCAGATTGATCGCCCATTAAGGCCGATTTGCCGCCAGATTCTTTAGCCCTGCCCAGCGGATTGATCGCCCGTGGGGCGTTGCGCGCCACTCGTTCTTGTATTTTACCAAGCGGATTGATCGCCCGTGGGCGTTGCCTTGCCAACCGCGCGCACTCATTCTTAATAAGCCCTCCTGCGCCCAGGATTTGTTAAGCCCGTGAGATTGCCCACTCGATTCTTATGTCTGCCCTGTCGCCGTTAATCGCCCATAAAGGCGTTACTTACTTCACTCATTCTTATGGCCTCCTGCCGCCGTTAATGCGGCTGCGTAAGGCGGTGCATACTGACCCTTATATGGCCCTGCGTTAATCTCGCCCGTACCAAAGGCGTTGCCGCCTCATTCTTTATTTACTCGCCTTATTAATCGCCCCGTAAGGGCGATTGCCCATACTCATTCTTATCGCCTCCTGCCGCCGTTGTTCGCCCGTAAGGGAGCGTTGCCCGCCACTCGATTCTTATCGCCCTGAATGCCGTTAATCGCCCATAGGGCGATTGCCGCTCACGCACTCATTCTTATATGGCCCTGCATAGATTAATCTGCCCGTAGGGCGATTTGCCGCCGCACTCGTTCTTGTAATTTTACCATACGTTCAATCAGCCCGTAAGGCGATTGCCGCCACTCATTCTTATCGCCTCCTGCCGCCGTTATTTAAGCGCCAGGCGTTACCGCCACTCATTCATATCGCCCTATGCGGATTAATCATACATAAGGCCGGTGCCCTCCTAATGTATGGTATGGATTGATCGCCGATGGGTGATTTAGCATCACTCATTCTTATGTATTTATACTTGCCGTTAATCATACGTAAGGCGTTGCTTATACCGTAATTAATACATGGCTATTTTACCATGGATTATTATTACAAAATTAGGAAACGTTAGCATGCCCTCGTTCTTGTATTTTATAGCATGGATTGTTGATCGCCCGTGGGCGTTGCCCGCCCTTTCATTCTTACAGCAGGCCCTGCGCTGATTATCGCCCGTGTGGGCGTTTGCATTCTTATATTTTACCAAAACAGGATTATTATTTGATAAGCCCCAGGTAAGGGCCGTTGCTTGCCACTCATTCTTAGCCATTTACCAAGCGTTGACGTGCAAGCCCCGTGAAGGCGTTACGCGCCACTCATTCTTATATTTTACTGCGTTAATCGCGCCCGTGTGGGCGATTGCCGCCACTCGGTCTTATCGCCCCTGCCGCCTTGGATTGATCGCCCATTAAGGGCGGTGCGCCACTCATTCTTATGGCCCTGCCGCCCGCTGATCGCCGTGGGCGATTGCCGCCGCACTCATTCTTATCGCCTCCTGCCATAGATTGTGTCCGTAGGGCGGTGCCACTCATTCTTAATAAAGCCTCCCTACTTTAGATTGTCGCCCGTAGAATACGTTGCCGCCACTCATTCTTATATGGCCCTGCGTAGTTGATCGCCGTGGGCCGGTGCCGCCATTCTTATGGCCTCCTGCCTGCGTTGTCGCCCGTGGGCGGGCCGCCACTGTATGGCCCTCCCTGCCGCAGATTGATCGCCCATTAAGGGCGTTGCCACTCATTAATAACCCCGTAATAAGCTGGCCTCCTGCATGGCGGATTGTTGTCGCCCGTGGTGATTGCAGCCCTCATTCTGTAAGCCTCCCTGCCTTGCCCGTTAATCTCGCCCGTAAGGCGGTGCCGCCACTCATTCTTATATGGCTTCCTGCCGCTGTTGTCGCCGTAAAGAGATTGCATCCCACTCATTCTTATGAAATTTTGCCTTGGATTGATGATCGCCGATAGGGCGGTGCCGCCACTCATTCTTATGGCCCTGCTGCAGCGCGTTAATCGCCCATTAAAGGCGTTGCGCTCATTCTTGCTTAATAAGCCCCTCCCTGCGCGTTGATATTCGCCATAAGGGCGGTGCCCCGCCACTCATTCTTATCCTTTAATGTAGATTCAATCGCCCATAAGGCCCGATTGCATCCCCTCATTCTTATGGCCCCTTTTCACGCCGTTAATCGCCCGTAATAAGGTGATTGCGCCACTCATTCATATATATTTATAGATTAATCGCCGTAGGCGTGCCGATGAATTCTTATGGCCCCTGCCAGCGGATTGATCGCCCGTGGGCGGTTGCCCCGCCGCACTCGTTCTTATGGCCCTGCGCCAGATTGATCTCTCGCCCCGTGATGAGGCGTTGCCCGCCACTCATTCAGCAACCCCATGGCCCTGCCGCAGTTGATCGCCATTAAGGGCGTTGCGCCACTCATTCAGCAGCAATAATTTTCTGCTTAGCCGTTGATGATCTAAGCCCCCGTGTTAAGGCGTTGCCGCCACTCATTCTTATGGCCCCTGCCTGCGGATTGTTAAGCCCCGGTAGGGCGTTGCCGCCACTCATTCTTCTTATGTATTTCTGCGTTGATAAGCCCACGTGAAGACGTTGCCCGCCGCTTTCGTTGTATGGCCCTGCGGATTGATCTCGCCCGCATTAGGGCGATTTGCGCCATTCATTCTTATGGCCCTACATGGCCGTTATTGTCGCCCGTGGGCGTTGCCGCCACTCATTCTTAACCTTAACCCATGGCCCTGCCGCGATTGATAAGCCCGTGAGACGTTGTAGCCACTCACGTTCTTATCATGCTCCTGCGTTACGTTAAGCCCCATTATTAAGGCGTTGCCGCCACTCATTCTTAGCCATCATACCTGCCGCGGATTGTTGATCGCCCATTAAGACGTTGCCCGACTCGTTCTTAGCTGTGACTGCTTGGATTATTGTCGCAAATGAGGGCGGTGCCGCCACTCATTCTTATGGCCTCCCTGCCGCCGTTAGTAAGCCCACGTAGTGCCGCCCGCACTTCATTCTTATATTTACTGCGCCGTTAATCGCCCGTAAGGCGATTGCCGCCACTGTTCTTATTAAGCCCTCCTGCTTATGTGGATTAATCGCCATTAGGGCGTTGCCGCCACTCATTTTGTAAGCCCTGCTGCATGGATTGATCGCCCGTGGTGTTGCACTCCACTCATTCTTACATGGCCTCCTGCGTCTCGCCCATTAAGGCGTTGCCGCCGCACTCATTCTTCCCCATGTATTTTGCGCGGGTTATTAAAAATAGGTAAGACGTTAGCATACACTCGATTCTTATGGCCCTGCAGCCGTTAGTTAATGCAACCGGTAAAGGCGTTGCCCATACATATTCTGCCCCTGCCGCCGTTAATCGACCCGTGTAGGCCGGTTGCCGCCACTCATTCTTAATGCAAACTCCTGCTTATGGATTGATCAGCCGTGGGGCGTTGCCGCCACTCATTCTTATCGCCCTGCCGCCGTTAATCGCCCCATAGGGCGATTGCCGCCACTCATTCTTATGGCCCTGCGCCCGTTGATCGCCACGTCAAGGCGGTGCCGCCATACCAATTTCATATTTGCTCCTGCGGATTGATGTCATGCGTCAAAGGCGTTGCCGCCACTTCATTCTTATATGGCCTCCTGCGTTAATCGCCATTAGGGCGATTGCATGCACTCATTCTTATATTTTACTGCGTTGATCGCGCCCGTAAGGCGATTTGCCGCCACTCATTCATGTATGCCAATTTTACTGCGCATGATTGATAAGCCCGTGGGGCCGTTGCCTTGCGCCACTCGTTCAACCCACATCGCCTCCCATAAGCCGTTGTTAAGCCCGTGCAGGGCGTTGCCACTCACGATTTCTTATCAGCCTGTCGCGTTAATCAGCCCATGGGCGGTGCCTGCGTTCTTGTAATTTTACCTTGTCGCCCCGTAGGGCGGCGGGTGCCCGCGCCACTTTCGTTCTTACATGGCCCATCCTGCGGATTGGTAAGCCCGTGGGCCGATTTAGCGCCGCCGCACATTCATGTATTTTACTGCCGCGGATTGATCGCCCGTGGGCGTTGCCGCCACTCATTCTTATGTGGCCTCCTGCATAGATTGATCGCCCGTGCCAGGGCGTTGCCCGCCACTCATTCTTATATTTACCTGCGCAGCGCCAGATTGATCGCCGTGGGGCCCGCGTTGCCGCCACTCATTCTTATCACAGCCTCCTGCCGCCGTTGTTCGCCCGTATTAAGGCCGTTGCCGCCACTCATTCGCCCCACATGTCAGCCCCTGCCGCCGTTAATCGCCCGGTAAGGCGATTGCAGCCCGCACTCATTCTTATGGTCCCCTACCCGCCCGTTGATCGCCCATTAAAGAGACTGATTGCGCATGTCTTATGAAATACACTGCGTAGTTAATCGCCCGTGAGGCGATTGCCGCCACTCATTCTTATGGCCTCCTGCTTAGCCGTTAATCGCCGTGGGCGATTGCCGCCACTCATTCTTATGGCCCCTGCCGCCCAGGATTATTGGCCGTAATCGCCCATTAAGGCGTTGCCGCCGCACTCATTCCCACTCATTCTTAATAGCCTCCCTGCGCCGTTAATCGCCGCGGGCGATTTCCGCCACTCATTCTTATGGCCCCCTGCGCCGTTAATCGCCCGTGGAGCGTTATCACTCATTCTTATGGCCTCCCTGCCGCCGTTAATCGCCCGTAGGCGATTGCCGCCCACTCATTCTATGGCCTCCCCTGCCGCGTTAATCGCCCGTAAGGGCGATTGCGCCCACTCATTCTTATGGCCCCCCTGCGCGTGTCGCCACGTAAAGCGTTACGCCACTCGTGCTTATGGCCCCCCTGCGCGTTAATCGCCCGTAAGGCGTTGCTGCCACTCATTCTTATAGCCCCTACACCGTTAATCGCCCGTAGGCGGTGCGCCACTCGTGTATGGCTACGCCGTTAATCGCCGCGGGCGTTGCGCCACTGTTCTTATCGCCTCCCTGCCGCCGTTATTAAGCGGTAAGGCGGTGCCGCCACTCATTCTTATCGCCCCTGCCGCCGTTAATCGCCCGTGGGCGGTGCGCCACTCATTCTTATGGCCCCTACCGCCGTTAATCGCCCGTAAGGCGATTGCGCCACTCATTCTTATGGCCCCTGCCGCGTTCAATCGCCCGTGGGCGATTGCCGCCACTCATTCTTATGGCCTCCTGCTGCCGTTAATGCGCCGTGGGCGATTGCCGCCACTCATTCTTATATTTCATAGATTGTTCGCCCGTGGGCGATTTTCGCCACTCATTCTTCTCGCTTTCCCTGCGTCGTTGGTAGCCGTGGGCGTTTGCCGCCACTCATTCTTATCGCCTCCTGCGCCGTTGTCGCCGTAAAGGCGATTTTCCCACTCTTATGGCCCCTGCGCCGTTAATCGCCCGTGGGCCCGATTGCCTCCTTTCGTTCTTATGGCCTCCTGCCGCCGTTAATCGCCCGTGAACGATTGCCGCCTCATTCTTATGGCCTCCCTACGCCGTTAATCGCCGTGGCGTTGCCGCCGCCATTCTTGCGGCCCCCTGCGCGTTAATCGCCCGTGGGCGATTACGCCACTCATTCTTATGGCCCCCTGCCGCCGTTAATGACGTGGGCGTTACCGCCACTTTCCATTCTTGTCGCCTCCTGCCGCCGTTATTCGCCCGTAAGGCGGTGCGCCACTCGTTCTTATCGCCCCCTGCGGCGTGCGTCGCGTGGGCGATTGCGCCTTTCATTCTTATGGCCTCCTGCCGCCGTTAATCGCCCGTGGGCGATTGCCGCCACTCATTCTTGTGGCCCCCTACGCCGTTATTCGCCGTAAGGCGATTGCCGCCACTGTTCTTATCGCCTCCCTGCTATGCCGTTAATCGCCGTGGGCGGGTGCCGCCACTCATTCTTATCGCCTCCCTGCCGCCGTTAATCGCCCGTGAGCGATTGCCGCCGCATTCTTATATTTTGCCGCCGTGCAATGGCGGCAGGCGTTGCGCCATATTCTTGTAAGCACTCCCTGCCGCCGTTAATCGCCCGTAAGGCGGTGCCACTCATTCTTATGGCCTCCTGCAGCGTTAATCGCCCGTGGGCGATTGCCGCCACTCATTCTTATGGCCCCCCTGCCGCGTTAATGCGCCCGTGGGCGTTGCATACTCATTCTTATATGGCCCCCTGCGCGGTTGTCGACCGTGGTGCCCACTCATTCTTATCGCCTCCTGCCGCGTTATTCGCCGCGGGTGCCGCCACTCATTCTTATCGCCCCCTGTCGCCAGATTAATCGCCGCCAAGGCAGAATTGCGCCTCATTCTTATGGCCCCACGCCGTTAATGCCCGTAAGGCGATTGTCGCCACTCATTTCTTATGGCCCCTGCCGTTTTAGCCGTGGGGCGTTGCGTACTCATTCTTATATTTACAGGAGTTATCGCCGTTAAGGCGGTTGCCTCCCTGTTCTTGGAATACTGCCGCCGTTATCGCCCGTGGGCGATTGCCGCCCTCATTCTTTGGCCTGCCGTTAATCGCCGTTGGCGTTGCCGTTATTCTTATGGTTCCTGCCGTTGATCGCCCGTGGGGCGTTTCCGCCACTTTCTTTTATTTTATCGTGGTTAATCGCCCGTGGGTGCGACTCTCATTCTTATGGCTCCTGCGGTTGATCGCGTGGGCGTTGCCGCCACTCATTCTTATGGCCTCTGACGCCGTTAATCGCCGTGGGCGTTTGCCGATACTCATTCTTATTTGTACCTGCGCGTTGTTGCGGCGTGTTGCCGCCTCTATTCTTATAGTTTTGCGCCGTTAATCGACAGTGGGTGGTTTTTTGTGGGTTTTGGTGGGCGATTGCCGACTCATTCTTATATGGCCTCCCTGCCGTTAATCGCCCGTGGGGTTGCCGCAACTCATTCTTGTGGCTCCTGCAGTGTTAGTCGTAAGGCGATTGCCACTCATTCTTATTTTACTGCGGCGTTGATAGCCCGTGGGGTTGTTGTTTTTTTTTGCCTTAATGCGTGGGGTTTGCCGCCACTCATTCTTATCGCTCCTGCGCCGTTAATCGCCCGTAAGGCGGTGCCGCCACTCATTCTTATTTCCCCTGTCGCGTTAATCGCCCGTAGGCGATTGCTCCACTCATTCTTATGGCCTCCCTGCCGCCGTTAATCGCCGGTGGCGTTGCCGCCACTCATTCTTATGGCCCCTGCGCGTTAGTTGGCCGTAGGCGATTGCCGCTCACTCATTCTTGGCCTTTTACGCCGTTAATCGCCCGTAAGGCGATTGCCGCCACTCATTCTTATGGCCCCTGCTTGCCGTTAATCGACCGTAAGGCGATTGCGGCACTCATTCTTTGGCCTCCCTGCGCGTTGTTAAGCGCGTGGCGTTTGCGCCATCATTCTTTGGCCCCTGCGCCGTTAATCGCCCGTAAGGCGGTGCGCCCTGTTCTTATGTTTTGCGCCGGTTGTCGCCCGTGGGCGGTTGGCGCCACTCATTCTTATGGCCTCCTTGCGTTAATGGGTAGGCGTTGCGCCCTCATTCTTGTCGCCCCCTGCCGCCGTTAATCGGCCGTGGGCGGTTGCGCCTCATTCTTGTTGCTCCTGCCGCCGTTAATCGCCCGTAAGGCGTGCGCGCCTCATTCTTATGGTCCCCTGCCGTTGATGTCCGTAAGGCGTTGCGCTCATTCTTATGTGGTTTGTGGGTTTGGTTTTGGCCCCTGCGGGTTAATCGCCCGTAGGCGTTGCGCCACTCATTCTTATGCTTTCCCCTGCACGTTGTCGCCGTGGTGCATATTCATTCTTATGGCCCCTACGCCGTTAATCGCCGTAAGGCGGTGCAGCCCGCTCATTCTTGTGGCCCCTACCATGGTTAATGGCCGTAAGCGGTACGCCACTCATTCTGCTGGCCCCTGCACGTTAATCGCCCGTAAGGCGGTGCGCCCACTCATTCTTATGGCCCCTGCCGCGTTAATCGCCCGCAGGCGATTGCCGCCACTCATTCTGCTTCTGCCGTTATTCGCCCGTAGGCGGTGCATACTCATTCTTATGGCCCCCTGCACCGTTAATCGCCCGTAAAGGCGGTGCCGCCACTCATTCTTGTTTGCCGCCGTTAATCGCCCGTAAGGCGTTGCCGCCATTCATTCTTATGGCCCCCCTACGCCGTTAATCGCCGCGATTGCCGCCCACTCATTCTATGGCCTGCGCGTTAATGCGCCCGTAAGGCGATTGCCGCCATTCTTATCGCCTCCTGCGCGTTATTCTTCCGTAAGGCGATTGCCTCATTCTTCTGGCCCCCTGCGCCGTTAATGTCGCCCGGTAAGGCGTTGCATCCTCATTCTTATCGCCTCCCGCCGTTAATCGCCCGTGAGCGTTACCGCACTGCGCTGGCCCTGACGCGTTAATCGCCCGCGGGCGGTGCCTCCACTCATTCTTATAGCCTCCCCTGCGCGTTAATCGCCCGGTAAAGGCGGGTGCCACTCGTTCTTATGGCCTCCTACGCGTTAATCGCCCGTGGGCGGTGCGCCACTCATTCTTATGGCCCCACGCCGTTAATCGCCCGTGGGCGATTGCCGCCACTCATTCTGCCAGCCCCCCTGCCGCCGTTAATAGGCCGTGAGCGGTGCGTACTCCCATTCGCCTCCGCCTCCCGCCGTTGTTCGCCGTGGCGTTGCCGCCACTCATTCTTATCGCCCCCCCTATCGCCGTGTCGCCGCCAGGCGATTACGCCCACTCGTGTATGGCCCCCTGCCGCGGTGGCTGCGCCCGGTAAGGCGGTGCGCCTGTGCCTTGGCCTCTGCGCCGTTAATCGCCCGTGGCGTTGCCACCACTCGTTGCCCATGGCCCCTGCGCCGTTAATAGCCCGTGGGCGATTACGCCACTCATTCTGTAACGCTCCCTGCCGCCGATAATCGCCGGGCGGTGCCGCCACTCATTCTTGCGCCAGCCCCCTGTCGCCCGTAAAGGCGGTTACGCCACTCATTCTTATGGCCCCCTGCACGCCGTTATTAAGCCCGTGAGCGTTGCACTGTTCATGGCCCCTGCACCGCGTTAATCGCCCATTGGCGTTTCCGCACTCATTCTTATAAGCCTCCTGCGTTAATGGCCGTGGCGATTGCATACTCATTCTTATCGCCTCCTGCCGCGAATTGTCGCCCGTGGGCGATTGCCGCCACTCATTCTTATGGCCTCCCTGCCGTTCATCGCCCGTAAAGGCGATTGCCGCCACTCATTCTTATTTGCCGCCGTTAATCGCCCGTGGGCGTTGCCGCCACTCATTCTTATAGCCCCTGCGCGGTAAATCGCCGTAAAGACGTTGCCGCCCATATTCGCCTATCCTCCTGCCGCCGTTATTCGCCCGTGGGCGATTGCCGCCCTCATTCTTATCGCCCCTGTCGCCGTTAATCGCCCATAAGGCGGTGCCACCTCATTCTTATGGCCCCCTGCTGCCGTTGTCTCCAGCAGCGATTGCCTTTCATCTTATGGCCTCCTGCGTTAATCGCCCGTAAGGCGATTGCCTCACTCGTTACATATGGCCCCCCTGCCGCCCGTTAATCGCCGTAAAGGCGTTGCCGCCACTCATTCTTCTGGCCTCCCTGCACCGTTAATCACCGTGGGCGATTGCGCCACTCATTCTTGGCCCCCTGCGCCGTTTAATCGCGTGGTGGTTGCCCTTTTCGTGCCCATCGCTTGCTCCCTGCCGCCGTTATTCGCCCGTGGTGAGCGTTGCGCCACTTCATTTCTTATCACCCCTGCCGCGGTGTAATCGCCGTGGGCGATTGCGCCACCATTCTTGGTCCCCTACGCGCCGTTAATCGCCCGTGGTACGCCACTTTCATTCTTCGCCAAACCTACGCCGTTAATGCGCCCGTAAAGGCGTTGCGCCTCATTCTTGTGGCCTCCTGCAGCGTTAACGTCGCCCGTGGCGGTGCGCCCACTCATTCTTGCCAGCCCCCTGCCGCCGTTAATCGCCCGTAAGGCGATTGCCGCCACTCATTCTTATCGCCTCCCTGCGCCGTTAATCGCCTGTATAGGCGATTGCCGCTTTTCCCATTATTATCGCCTCCCGCCGTTAATGTCGCCCGTAAGGCGTTGCGCCACTCATTGTATGGCCCCGTTAATCGCCCGTAAGGCGATTGCCGCCACTCGATGTATGGCCTCCTGCGTTAATCGCCCGTAAGGCGTTGCCGCCACTCATTCTTATGTGCTCCCTGCCGCCGTTAATCGCGCCGTAAAGGTGCACTTCCTCAGTGATATCGCCTCCCCTGCCGCGTTAATCGCCCGTAAGGCGATTGCCGCCACTCATTCTGCCCCCCTGCGCCGTTAATCGCCCGTAAGGCGTTGCGCCCACTCATTCTTATGGCCTCCCCACCGCGGTAAATAGCCGTAAAGGCGATTGCCGCCCACTCATTCTTATGGCTTCCCTGCGCGTTAATCGCCGTGGCGATTGCTGCTCATTCTTATGGCCCCCTGCGCGTTAATCGCCCGTGAGCGTTGCATACTTTCATTCTTATGGCCCCCGCGTTATTGTCGCCGTGAGCGTTTTGCCGCCACTCATTCTTGCTCGCCTCCTGCCGCCGTTATTCGCCCGTGGGCGATTGCCGCCACTCATTCTTATCGCCCCTGTCGCCGTTAATGCCATAGGCGATTGCGCACTCATTCTTATGGCCCCTTGCCGTTAATCGCCCGCTAGGCGGTGCCGCCCCTCATTCTTGGCCCCCCCTGCCGCCCGTTAATCGCCGTAGGCGATTGCCGCCACTCATTCTTATGGCGGCCCCTGCGCCGTTAATCGCCCGCCAGGCGGTGCCGCCACTCGTGCTTATCGCCTCCCCTGCCGCCGTTAATCGCGTGAGGCGGTTGCGCCACTCATTCTTATGGCCTCTGGCCGTTGTCGCCGTGGGCGTTTGCTCCTCTTCATTCTTATGTTTTGCCGTTAATCGTCTTGTAGTTGCGCACTTTCTTTATGGCCCTGCGGGTTGTCGCCTGTGGCGTTGCGCCGCTATTCTTATGGCCCCTTACGCCGTTTATCGCCCGTAAGGCGGTTGCGCCACTCTTCTTATGGCCCCCCTACGCGTTTTCGCCGTGGGCGTTGCATACCTTGTTATGGCCTCTGCCGCCGTTATTCGCCCGTGGGCGATTTGCCGCCACTCATTCTTATGGCTTTTGGTTTGGGGGTTGGGTTTTGCTGCCGCGGTTAATCGCCGTGGGCGTTGCGCCACTCATTCTTTGGCCTCCTGGCGTTAATAGCGTGGGCGTTGCGCCACTCATTCTTTGGCCCCCTGAGCAGTTGTTCGCCCGTGAGGCGTTGCTCCTCATTCTTATCATGCCTGCGGCGTTAATCGCCGTGGGCGTTGCCACTGTTCTTGTGGCGCCCCTGGCGTTATCGCCCGTGAGCGTTTGGCCCTCATTCTTTGGCCCTGCGCGTTAATCGCCGGTAAGGCGGTTGCGGCACTCATTCTTATATTTTACTGCGCGTTATTCGGCCGTGGCGTTGCCGCCACTCATTTATTTTGCCTCCTGCTGGTTGTCGCCGTAAGGCGTTGCGCCACTCATTCTTTGGTGCGCGCCGTTATCGCCCGTGGCGTGTGCGTCACTCATTCTGTGCCTCACTGCTGCGTTGTTTCGCGTAAGGCGTTGGGGCCACTCGTTCTTATGGTTCCTGCCGTTATTCGCCGTGTGGCGTTGCAGCCACTCATTCTTATGGCCTCCTGCGCCGTTGTTCGCCCGTGGGTGATTGCCGCCACTCATTCTTATGGCCCCTGCGCTGTTAATCGCCCGTGGGCGTTGCGGCCACTCGTTCTTGGCACCTGCCGTTGATCGCCCGTAGGCGGTTGCGCCACTCATTCTTGTGGTCTCCTGGGTTGTTCGGCCGTAGGCGGTTGCGCCACTCGTTCTTGTAGCTCCTGTGCGGTTAATGCGTGGCGTTGCCGCCATTCTTATGGCCCCCCACGCGTTAATCGCCCGTGGGCGATTGCCGCCCACTCATTCTTATGGCCTCACGCGTTGTGTCGCCCGTGGGCGTTGCGCCACTCATTCATATGGCCCCCCTGCGCGTTAATCGCCCGTAAGGCGATTGCCGCCACTCATTCTTATGGCCTCCCCGCGTTAATAGCCGTGGGCGTTGCCGCCACTCATTCTTATGGCCCCCTCTGCCGTTAATCGCCCGTAAGGCGATTGCCGCCCTCATTCTTATCGCCTCCCCTGCCGCCGTTATTCGCCGTAAGGTGATTGCCGCCGCATGTTCTTATCGCCCCTGCGCCCGTTAATCGCCCGTGGGCGGTGCGCCACTCATTCTTATGGTCCCCTACCGCCGTTGTCGCCCGTGGAGCGGTGCGCCACTCATTCTTGTAAATACTGCCGTTAATCGCCCGTAAGGCGATTGCCGCCACTCATTCTTATAGCCTCCTGCCGCCGTTAATCGCCCGTAGAGCGTTACACCACTCATTCTTACTGGCCCCCTGCCGTTAATCGCCGTAAGGCGTTGCGCCACTCATTCTTATGCCCCTGCCGCCGTTAATGGCAGCCAGGCGTTCCGGCACTCATTCTTATCGCCTCCCCTGCCGCCGTTAATCGCCCGTGTAAAGCTGCATCACTCATTCTTAAGCCCCCCTGCCGTTAATCGCCCGTGGGCGATTGCCGCCACCTGTATGGCCTCCCTGCGCGGTGTCGCCCGTAAGGCGGTGCGCCACTCATTCTTATAGCCTCCTGCCGCCGTTAATCGCCGTAAGGCGATTGCATCACTCATTCTTATCGCCTCCTGCCGCCGTTAATCGCCGTGGGCGGTGCGCCCACTCATTCTTATGGCCTCCTGCCGCCGTTAATCGCCCGTGAAAGGCGGTGCCGCCACTCATTCTTGTGGCTTCCCTGCACGTTCGTCGCCGTAAGCCGATTGCCGCCACTCATTCTTATGCTAAGCCTGCGGCATTAATGGCCGTGGGCGATTGCGCCCTCGTTCTTATGGCCCCTGCGCCGTTAATCGCCCGTAAGGCGTTTGCCTCCACTCATTCTTATCGCCTCACCGCCGCCGTTATTCGCCCATGAGCGTTGCGCCACTCATTCTTATCGCCCCCCTAATAGCGTTAATCGCCCGCCAGGCGGTGCCACTTGCCTCATTCTTATGCCCCCTGCTGCCGTTAATGGCCCGTGAGCGATTGCACGCCCCCTCATCTTATGGCCCCTGCCGCCGTTAATCGCCCGTGAGCGTTGCCGCCACTACATTCTTATGGCCCCACCTGCCGCCGTTAGTCGCCGATAAGGCGTTGCCGCCACTCATTCTTATGGCCCCCCTGCCGCCGTTAATGGCCGTAAGGCGTTGCATTCACTCATTCTTGTTTCTCCTGCGCGTTAATCGCCCGTAAAGGTGATTGCCGCCACTCTTATGGTCCTTCCTGCCGTTAATCGCCCGTAAGGCGATTGCCGCCACTCGTTCTTGTGTCCTCCTGCCGTGGGTGTGCCCGTGGCGTTGCGCCTCATTCTTATGGCCCCTGCCGCCGTTAATGTGTAGGCGTTGCTTCACTCATTCTTATGGCCCCCTGCCGCCGTTATTCGCTAAGGGCGTTGCCGCCACTCATTCTTATGGCCCCCTGCGCGGTTGATTGCCCGTGAGGCGTTTGCGCCACTCATTCTTATGCCCCTTCTGCCGTTAATCGCCGTGGGCGATTGCGCCACTCATTCTTATGGCCCCTGCCGCCGTGTCGCCGTGGGCGTTTGCGCCACTCATTCTTATGGCCCCTGCCGCCGTTAATCGCCGGCAAGGCGTTGCGCCCTCATTCTTATGGCCTCCCTGCGCGTTGTTGGCCGTAAGGCGTTGCCTACTCATTCTTATTTCACCTGCTTGGGTTGTCGCCCGTAAAGGCGATTGCGCCCTCATTCTTATATTTGCGCGTTAATCGCCGTGGGCGATTTGCTACTCATTCTTATGGCCCCTCCTGCGCCGTTAATCGCCGTAGGGCGATTGCCCACTCATTCTTATGGCTCCTGCTGCGGTTAATCGCCCGTGGGCGATTGCGCCACTCATTCTTGTGGCCTCCCTGCGCCGTTAATCGCCGGTAAGGCGGTTGGCGCCACTCATTCTTATGGCCCCCTGCGCCGTTAATCGCCGTAGGCGTTGCGCCCTGATTCTTATTTACGGTTTTGCGTAAAGCGTTGCGCCACTGTTCTTATGGCCCCTGCCGCCGTTATTCGCCGTGGGCGATTGCCGCCGCTATTCTTATATTTCCGCCGTGTTATTGGCGTAAGGCGATTGCATAACTCATTCTTGTGGCCTCCTGCGCCGTTAATCGCCCGTAGGGCGGTGCCCATTCTTATGGCCCCCTGCGCAGTTATTCGCCGTAGGCGGTTGCGCCTGATTCTTTATGGCCTCCTGCCGTTGTCGCCGTGGGCGATTGCCGCTCATTCTTTTGGCTTCTGCCGTTGTTCGCCGTGGGCGTTGCGATTCTTATGGCCCCTGGGGTTAATCGCCATTAAGGCGATTGCCTCCACTCATTCTTATGGCCTCCCTGCGCCGTTAATCGCCCGTAAGGCGATGCCGCCACTCATTCTTATGGCCCCTGCGCGTTAATCGCCCGTGCGTTGCCGACTCATTCTTATGGCCCCTGCCGCCGTTAATCGCCCGTAAGGCGATTGCCGCCACTCATTCTTATGGCCCCTGCCGCCGTTAATCGCCCGTGAGGCGATTGCGCCCTCATTCTTATCGCCTCCCTGCGCCGTTGATGTGCCCGTAAAGGCGTTGCGCCACTCATTCTTATTGCCCCTGCACTGCCGTTAATGCCCGCAGGCGATTGCGCCACTCATTCTTATGGCCCCTGCCGGTTAATCGCCCGTAAAGGCGATTGCCACTCATTCTTATGGCCCTCTGCGCCGTTAATCGCCCGTAGGCGTTGCGCCACTCATTCTTATGGCCCTGCCGCCGTTTAATCGCCCGTGGGCGGTTGCGCCACTCATTCTTATGGCCCCCCTGCCGCGTTAATCGCCCGTAAGGCGTTGCCGCCATCATTCTTATGGCCCCCTGCGCGTTAATCGCCGTAGGCGATTGCCGCCACTCATTCTTATGGCCCCTGCGCCGTTAATCGCCCGTGGGCGTTGCATCCACTCATTCTTATATCCCCTGCCGCGTTAATCGCCGTAGCGTTGCCGCCACTCATTCTTATGGCCCTCCTGCGCGTTAATTGCGCCCGTAGGCGGTTGCCTCTCTCTTATGGCCCCTGCGCGTTAATGGCCGTAAGGCGTTGCGCCACTCATTCTTATGGCCCCTGCGCGTTAATGGCCCATGGGCGTTGCCGCCACTCATTCTTATGGCCCTGCGTTAATCGCCCGTAAGGCGTTGCCGCCATCATTCTTATGGCCTCCCTGCTGGGTTGATCGCCCGTAGGCTATTGCCGCCACTCATTCTTATTTCGCGTTAATCGCCCGTAAGGCGTTGCGCCACTCATTCTTATGGCCCCTGCCGCCGTTAATCGCCCGTAAGGCGATTGCCGCCACTCGTTATTATTTTATCATGGTAGTTGTTAGCCGTGGGCGATTGCATCACTCATTCTTATAGCCCCTGTCGTGGTTAATCGCCCGTAAGGGATTGCCTCCACTCATTCTTATGGTGCTGCCGTTATTGTCCGTAAGGGGTTGGCACTCATTATTATGGTTTCGTGGTTTTCGCCGTAAAGGGTTGCAGCCACTCATTCTTATGGCCCCTGCATGGGTGTCGCCACGTGAGGTGCATACACTCATTCTTATATGGCCCCTGCCAAGATTGTATTAAATTTCGTAGGCAGTGCCACTCATTCACCCTTAGCCCCTGCAGATTAATCGCCGTAAAAGTTAGCCACTCATTCATGGCCCCTGCATAGATTAATAAGCCATTAGTGCATCACTCGTCTTATATTTACATATGGCCAAGTTTTTAAGCCATTAGTGATTGCCAGCCACTCGTTCTTATGGCATTTACTGCGTAGTTATTAAGCCCGTAAGTGATTGCCGCCACTCATTCTTAATAGTACCTGCTTACTTAGTTAATGATCATACGTGGGCGTTGCCGCCACTCATTCTTATGGCCCCTAAAGCGTTAATCGCCCGGTGGTGATTTCACTCATTCTTATGTATTTTACTGCGGATTGTCGCCCGTGGGCGTTGCGCCACTCATTCTTATCGCCTCCTGCCGCGGATTGATGCTTCCGTAGGGCGATTTGCGCCACTCATTCTTATATTTTACAAAGCGTTAATCGCCACGGTAAAGGCGTTGCCGTACTCATTCTTGTATTTATACTTGCCGTTGACGTCGCCGTAGGGCGTTGCGCATGCGCTTATTCTATTTTTGGCGCTCCTGCGCGTTAATAAGCCGTGAGATTGCGCCACTCATTCTTATGGCTTTACCGCATTAAATCGCCCGTAGAAGCTGATTGCGCCCTCATTCTTATGTACTCCTGCGCGTTAATGCGCCCATTAGGCGATTGCATCACTCATTCTTATAAGCCTCCTGCGTAGATTGTCGCCGTGGCTGAATGCATACTCATTCTTATGGCCCCCTGCCGCCGTTAATCGCCGGGCGATTGCAGCCACTCATTATGGCCTCCTGCGTTGATGCCCGTGGTGATTGCGCCACTCATTCTTATATTTTACTGCGCGTTGATGGCCCGTAGAGCGTTGCATACTCATTCTTATATTTGCATGCGTTAATCGCCCGTGGGCGGTGCCGCCACTCATTCTTATCGCCTCCTGCATGGTTATTCGCCGTAGGGCGATTTGCATCACTCATTCTTATCATCGCCCCTGCGTAGATTGTCGCCGTAGGCCGATTTGCATGCTCATTCTTATGGCCCTACATAGATTGTCGCCGTAAAGGCGGTGCATACATCATTCTTATGGCCCCTGCGTTATTACTTCCCGTAAAGCGTGCATACTCATTCTTATCCCTTTACTGCCGCCGTTGTCGCCGTAAAGGCCCGATTGCCAGCACTCTCTTATGGCCCCTACGCGTTAATCGCCGTAAGGCGATTGCCGCCGCACTCATTCTTATGGCCCCTGCAGCGTTAATGGCCCGTGAGATTTGCGCCACACTCATTCTTATGGCGCTCACCAAGCGGATTGATCGCCCGTGAAGTTGCCGCCACTCATTCTATTATGCGCCATAGCATGGATTGATAAGCCGTGTAGGCGTTTGCCTATTCTTATGGTCCCCTGCAGCCGTTAATCGCCGTGGCGTTGCCTCCACTCGTTATGGCCTTGCGCGTTATTCGCCGTGGCGTTGCGCCACTCATTCTTATGTTTCCTGCGCCGTTAATAGCCCGTGGGCGTTGCGCCACTCTTCTTATGGCCCCGCCGTTAATCGCCGTAAAGGCGGTTGCCGCCACTCATTCTTATGGCCCTGCGCGTTAATCGACCGTAGGCGTTGCGCCACTCATTCTTCGCGTGCCGTTGTTGGCCGTAGGCTGTTGCGCTCATTCTTATCGCCCCCTGCCTTGTTATTCGCCGTAAGGCGATTGCGCAACATTCTTTTGGCCTCCTGCGGTTAATCGCCGTAGGCGTTTGCGCCACTGTTTTATTTGGCCCTGGTATTCGCCCGTAAGGCGTTGCGCCCTCATTCTTATTGCTCCCTGCCGCGTTAATCGCCTGTAAGGCGTTGCCGCCACTTCGTTCTTATGGCCTCTGCGCCGTTAATGCCCGTGCGGTTGCGCCACTCATTTTATGGCCCCTGAGCAGTTGATCGCCCGTGGGGGTGATTTCACTCATTCTTTGGCCGCTGCTGGTTATTCGCCGGTAGGGGGTTGCCGCCACTCGTTCTTATGGTTATGCGTTGTTAATGCCGTGGGCGTTGCTACGCTCGTTTTTTTGGCCCCTGCGCCGTTGTCGCCCGTGGGCGATTGCGCCACTCATTCTTATGGCCCTGCGCGTTAATCGACCGTGAGGCGTTGGCCACTCATTCTTATCCTTTACTGCGCCGTTATTCGCCCGTGAGGCGATTGCGCCTCATTCTTATCTTTAATGCGGTTATTCGCCGTAGGCGATTGCCGCCGCTCATTCTTATAGCTACTGCCGTTAATCGCCGTGGGCGATTGCGTCTTTCATTGTTATGGCCCCCTGCATCGGTTGATCGCCGTGGGGCGTTGCCGCCACTCGTTATTATGGCCCTGCGTAGATTGTGATAAGCCGTGGGCGATTTGCCGCCACTCATTCTTGTAATCCTGCCGTTAATCGCCCATTAAGGCGGTGCCGCCCTCATTCTTATGGCCCCTGCGTTAGTCGCCCGTGCCAGGCGTTGCATCCACTCCAATCTTATCGTCTCACCAGCGTTAATGCATACCAGCCAGGCGGTGCACTTCCTCATTCTTATCGCCTCCTGCCGCCGTTGATAGCCGTAAGGCGGTGCGCCACTCATTCTTATGGCCTCCCTGCGCGTTATTAAGCCCCGTAAGATTTGCGCCACTCATTCTTATGGCTCCCTGCCGTAGGTTGATGCCGCATTAGTGATTTGCATACATCAATTCAGCGTAAACATCACCAAAAGTAGTTGATCATGCGTCGAGGCGTTGCGCATCACTCATTCTTGTTAGCCTGCATGCGTATTAAGCTAAAATTGGAGATTCATACTCATTCTTATGGCCTCGCAAAAGCCGCTCATTCTTATGGCCTCCTGCGGATTGGTAAGCCGTAGGGCGTTGCGCCACTCATTCTTATGGCTATCCCTGCGGGTGAAATCGCCATTAAAGGCGTTGCCACTCATTCTTACTTAATTTCCTGCATGGATTGATAAGCCCGTGGGCGATTGCCGCTAATTAGCCCCTTGACACCGTAAGATCGCCCATTAAGGCGGTTGCCGCCACTCATTCTTATCGCCTCCTGCCGCCCAGATTGTTAAGCCCGTGGGCGTTGCGCCACTCATTCTTATAATTCCTGTGGCGTTAATGGCCGTGGCGTTGCGCCGCACTCATTCTTGTATTTCGCCGTTAATCCTTTCGTAAAGCGTGCGCCCACTCATTCTTATATTTTACCGTTAATCGCCCGTAAAGCGTTGCGCCACTCATTCTGCCTGGCCCCTGCATAGATTAATCGCCATTAAAAGGCGGTGCGCCACTCATTCTTATGCGTACTCCACCACGCGTTGGTAGGTACATACACTCATTCTTATGGCCCCACAATAAGCAGATTGTCGCCCGTAAAGGCGTTGCATCACTCATTCTTATGGCCCTGCGCTTATTAAACAAGCAAGGCGTTGCGCCCACTCATTCTTATCGCCTCCTGCCGCCGTTATTCGCCGTAGGCGATTGCGCCACTCATTCTTATCGCCCCACTCCTATAGCGTTAATAAGCCCATATGATTGGCCACTTCATTCTTATGGCCCTGCCGTTAATCGCCGTAAAGCGTTGCGCCACTCATTCTTATGGCCCCTCCCTGCGCGTTAATGCAGCCGTAAAGGCGTTGCGCCCTCCACATTCTTATATTTTACCAAACGTTAATAAGCCATTATTAAAAGCGTTGCGCCACTCATTCTTATGGCCCCTGCGTTAATCGCCACGTAAGGCGATTGCCGCCCACTCATTCTTGCCAGCCTCCTGCGTTGATAAGCCGTAGGGCGATTTACTTGCATCACTCATTCTTATAAGCCTCCTGCGGATTGTCGCCCGTGGGCGATTGCGCTCCACTCATTCTTATGGCCCCTGCGCGTTAATCGCCCGTGGCGTTGCAGCCACTCATTCTTATGGCCTCCCTGCCGCCGTTGATAAGCCCGTGGGCGGTTGCGCCACTCATTCTTATGGCCTCCTGCGCCGTTAATAAGCCGTGAAGCGTTGCCACCACTCATTCTTATGGCCCCTGCGCGTTAATCGCCGTAAGCGTTACGCCCACTCATTCTTATGGCCCCTGCCGCCGTTAATCGCCCGTAAGGCGATTGCGCCCTCGTCTTATCGCACTCACCGTTATTTAACCGTAGGCAATTGCGCCACTCATTCTTATCGCCCCACCAATATGATTAATCGCCCGTAAGGCGTTGCGCCACTCGTTCTTATATTTTACCGTAGTGTCGTAGGTAGTGATTGCGTACACTCTCTCATTCTTGTAAGCCTCCCTGCCTTAGATTTGGCCGTGGGCGATTGCGCCACTCATTCTTATGGCCCATCCTAATGTCTTGATTGTCGCCCATGGGCGATTGACGCCGCACTCGTCTTATGGCTTTTACCAAAGCGTTATTAAGCCACGTAAGGCGATTGCGCCACTCATTCTTATGGCCTCCTGCCTTAAGGTGATTAATCGCCACGTAGGCGTGCATACTCATTCTTATGGCCCCTGCCGCCGTTAATCGCCCGTAAGGCGATTGCCGCCACTCATTCTTATGGCCCTGCGTAGATTGATAAAATTTCCATTAAAAGGTGCCACTCATTCATATATTTATAACGCCGATTGATCTTCCGTCGGGCGTTGCCGCCACTCGTTCTTGTATTTTACCGCCCAGTTGATAAGCCCGATAGGGCGTTGCGCCACTCATTCTTATATTTTGCCATGGATTTTAAGCCCGTGGTGATTTGCGTACTCATTCTTATGGCCCCTGGCCGTTAATCGCCCGTAAGTGGGTGCCGCCACTCATTCTTATATTTACTGCCGCCGTTAATCGCCCGTAAGGCGGTGCCGCCACTCATTCTTATGGCCCCTACGCCCGTTAATGGCCCGTAAAAGGTGCGCCACTCTTGTAATTTACCGTTGATATACCGTAAAGTTGCGCCACTCATTCTTGCATATTTACCTGCGCTGGCCGTTGATAAGCCCGTGGGCGATTTGCCGCCACTCATTCTTATATGGCCCCTGCGTGGGATTAAGCCATTGAGATTTGCTTACTCATTCTTATATTTTCATACTTGGATTAAATAAGCCATTAGTGATTGCATCACTCATTCAATGGCTACCTGCGCCGTTAGTAATCGCCCGTGGGCGGTGCCACTCATTCTTGTAAGCCTCACTGCGCGGATTGTTCGCCCGTGGCGTTGCGCCACTCATTCTTGTATGTACCTGCCGCCGTTAATCGCCCGTAAGGCGATTGCGCCACTCATTCTTATATTTCATGATTTAATGTGCGTAAAATGGGTGCCACTCATTCTTGCCAATTTTACCAAAAGCTAGATTCATGTATCGCCGTAGCGGGTGCGCCACTCATTCTTGTAATCTCCTGCGTTGATCGCCCGTGGTGATTTGCCTCACTCATTCTTATGCTGCCGTTAATCGCCGTGGTGATTGCCGCCACTCATTCTTATGGCCTCCTGCATGGATTATTAAGCCCGTGGGCGGTGCGCCACTCATTCTTATGGCCTCCTGCGCCCGTTAATCGCCCGTGGGCGTTGCGCCCACTCATTCTTATATTTTACTGCCGTTAATAAGCCCGTGGCGTGCGCCACTCATTCTTATGGCCTCCCTGCGTTAATGCGCCGTAAAGGCGTTGCGCCACTCATTCTTATGGCCTCCCTGCGCCCGTTGATGTTCGCCGTAGCGTTGCCGCCACTCATTCTTATAAGCCTCCTGCGCGTTAAATCGCCCGTAGGCGTGCGCCACTCATTCTTATGGCCCTGCCGTTGATCGCCGTGGGCGATTTGCCGCCACTCATTCTTATGGCCTCCTGCGCGTTAATGTGGCCAGTGCGCCACTCATTCTTATGGCCTCCCTGCGTTAATCGCCCGTGGGCCGCGCCACTCATTCTTATGGCCCCTGCATGCGTTAATCGCCCGTAAGGCGTTGCGCCCACTCTTCTTATATTTGCAGCCGTTATTAAGCCGTGAGCGATTGCCGCCACTCATTCTTATAAGCCCTCCTGCACGTTAATCGCCCGTAGGTGCCGCCAGCTTCATTCTTATGGCCCTGCGCGTTGTCGCCCGTAGCCTCATTCTTATGGCCCCTGCATTGTCGCCCGTGAGCGTTGCGCCACTCATTCTTATGGCCCCTGCGCGTTATTCGCCGTGGGGTTAAAAAGCCACTCATTCTTATGGCCCCCCCTGCTAGATTGATAAGCCGTCAAGGCGTTGCCCGCCACTCATTCTTATGGCCCCTGCATGGATTAATCTCGCCGTAAAGGCGTTGCGCCACTCATTCTTATGGCCCCTGCGTTAATGGCCGTAAGGCCGATTGCGCCACTCATTCTTATGGCCCCTGCGCCCGTTAATAAGCCGTAGGCGTTGCCGCCCACTCATTCTTAATAAGCCTCCTGCCGCCCGTTGATAGCCCGTGGCGTGCCTTCGCACTCATTCTTATAAGCCCCTGCCGCCTTAGATTAATCGCCCGGTAAGGCGATTGCGCACTCATTCTTATGGCCCCATGGATTAATCGCCGTGAAATGGGTGCCGCCTTCGTGTATTTACCATGGATTGATAAGCCGTGGGCGTTGCCACTCATTCTTCTATGGCCTCCCTGCATGCGTTAATGGCCATTAAGGCGTTGCCTCCCTCATTCTTATCGCCCACCTGCAGATTAATGCGCCGTGAGCGTGCCACCTCCAATCTTATCGCCTCCCTGCGCGTTAATAAGCCCGTAAAGCGTGCCTTCCCACTCATTCTTGGCATCCTGCAGATTGAAATCGCCCGTAAGGCGGTGCCGCCCTCATTCTTATGGCCTCCCTGCCGCCGTTAATCGCCCGTAAGGCGATTGCCTCATTCTTATGGCCTCACCAACACTTAGATTGATCGCCCATTAAGGCGTTGCGCCACTTTCATTCTTATCGCCTCCCTGCCGCCGTTAATCGCCGTGAGCGGTGCCGCCACTCATTCTTATGGCCTACCTGCACTTGGATTGATCGCCGTCAAAGGGCGGGTGCGTACTTGCACTCATTCTTATGGCCTCCTGCTTGCGTTAATCGCCCATAGGGCGGTTGCGCCACTCATTCTTGTAGTATCATAACATAGATTGTCGCCCGTGGTGCGTAGCCACTCATTATTGTATTTTACCAGGATTGATAAGCCATTAGGGCGATTTGCGCCACTCATTCTTATATTTTGCAAAAGTTGATAAGCCGTAAAAGGCGTTGCGCCCTCATTCTTTGGCCTCCCTGCGTTATTCGCCCGTTGGGATTGCGCCCTCATTCTTATTGTGTGGGATTGTCGCCGTGGCGTTGCCACTCATTCTTTTATTTTACCGCGTTGTTAATGCGTGTAGGATTTGCCACTCATTCTTGTGGTATCCCCTTGTGTTGGTTAATGGCCCGTAGGGCGTTGCAGCACTATTCTTATATTTCCTGCTTATTTGATCTGCGTTGGGCGTTGCGCCCTCATTCTTATGGCCCCTGTGGTGTGTCTGCGTTTAATGTAGGCGGGTGCGTACTCGTTCTTATGGCCTTTGCGTTTAGTAGCCGTTGGGGTTGCTGCACTCATTCTTTGGCCCCTGCGTTGATAAGCCCTTGGTGATTGCGCCTTTCATTCTTATGGCCCTGCGCCGTTTTCGCCCGTGGGCGGTGCGTACTATTCTTATGGTGGCGTTGGTCGCCCGTGGGCGTTGCGCCCTCATTCTTGTATTTTACTGCGTGTTAATGCATTGGGATTTGCGCCCTCATTCTTTATTGCCGCTGATGTTAATGGCCGTGGTTGCTTGCCACTCATTGAAGCTCATGGCCCCTGCGTTAATAAGCCCGTAAAGCGTTGCGCCACTCATTCTTATGCCCTCCCTGCGCGTTAATCGCCCGTAAAGGCGTTGCGCCACTCATTCTTATGAGCCCCTGCCGTTAATCGCCGTAGGCGTTGCGCCCTCATTCTTATGGCCCCTGCGCCGTTAATCGCCCGTGGCGTTGCCCCCCTCATTCTTATGGCCCCTGCCGCCGTTATTCGCCCGTAAGGCGTGCCGCCACTCATTCTTGTATTTGCTTACTTGGTTAATCGCCCGTGAGTGCGCTCATTCTGGCCCCTGCGGGTCAATCGCCCGTAGGTGATTGCGCCCACTCATTCTTATGGCCTCCTGCCGCCGTTAATCGCCGTAAGGCGATTGCCTCCACTATTCTTATGGCCCCCTGCCGCGTTAATCCGTGGGCGTTGCGCCACTCTTCTTATGGCCCCTGCGCGGATTAATGCGCCCGTTGTGCGCCACTCATTCTTATGGCCCCTGCGCCGTTAATCGCCCGTAAGGCGTTGCGGCCACTCGTCTTATGGCCCCTGCGCCGTTAATCGCCCGTGGCGTGCGCCACTCATTCTTATAACTTTCCTGCGATTGTTGCCGTTAAGGCGTTGCGCACTCATTCTTATGGCCCCCTGCGCCGTTAATCGCCCGTTAAGGCGATTGCATCCACTCATTCTTATGGCCCCTGCGTTAATGCTCGTAGGCGTTGCGCTCCTTCATTCTTATGGCCCTGCGCGTTAATCGCCCGTGGGTGCGCATCCCTCATTCTTATGTCCTGCCGCAGTTGAATCGCCTGTAAGGCGGTGCCGCCACTCTTCTTATGGCCCTGCCGCAGATTGTGTCGCCGTAAGGCGATTGCGCCCTCATTCTTATAGCCCCTGCCGTTGATTAGCCCATTAAGGCGTTACCGCCACTCATTCTTATCGCCCTGCCTAGTTGTCGCCGTTAAGGCGTTGCGCCACTCATTCTTATGGCTCCTAAGCGTTAAATCGCCGTTAAGCGATTTTGCCACTCATTCTTATGGCCCCTGCTTAGTGATTGTCATGCGTTAGGGCGTTATGCTGCACTCATTCTTATGGCCTCCTGCGTTAATAGCCGTGGTGCGTCCCACTCATTCTTATAAGCCCCTGCGTTAATAGCCGTAGGCCGTTGCGCCCTCATTCTTATGGCCTCCTGCCGTTAATCGCCCGTAAGGCGGTGCATACTCATTCTTATGGATCCTGCGGGTTAATCGCCAGTAAAGGTGCGCCATTTCATTCTTGACTGCGCTGCGGCGTTTGATGGCCGTGGGCGTTGCGACTCTAGTAAATTGCTCCTGCGTTATTAGCCCGTGGGCGTTGCTGTACCTATTCTTATGTTCCTGCGCTGTTATTAAGGCGTTAGCGTTGACTCATATGGCCCCTGCGTGGTTAATCGCCGTAGGGATTTGCGCCACTCATTCTTATGGCCTCCCTGCGTTAATGGCCGATGGCGTTGCGCCACTCATTCTTATGTAGCCTCCTGCTAGTTAATCGCCTTGGGTGATTGCGCCACTCATTCTTATGGCCCCTGCGTTAATAAGCCCGTAAATGCGTGCCGCCACTCATTCTTATGGCCCCTGCGGGTGTCGCGCGTTAGGCGTTTCGCCACTCATTCTTATCGCCTCCCTGCCGTTATTGAGCCCGTAAGGCGTTGCCGCCACTCATTCTTATCGCCCTGTCGGCGTTGATAGCCGTAAAGGGTTGCGCCACTCATTCTTATTGTTTTTCTGCTTGCGGTTGTTAAGCCGATGAGGTGATTGCCGCCACTCATTCTTATGGCCCCTGTCGCGGATTAATGGATCAAGTAAAGGTGATTGCATGCCCTCATTCTTGTATTTTCTGGGTTGATTTTCCGTAGGGCGTTGCGCTCACTCATTCTTATGGCCCTGCGTTGGAATGGGCTGCGTGGTGTTGCGCCACTCATTCTTATGTTTTGCGCGTTAATGGCCGTGGGCGTTGCGTACTCATTCTTATTTTATTTAGCGTTGATGATGCCGTGGTGTTGCGCTCATTCTTATGTATTTTACTGCGCGTTTTCGCCGTGAGGCGATTGCGTCACTCATTCTTATAGTTTTCTGCGGCGGTTATTAAGCCCGTGGTGCGTTGCGTACTCATTCTTATGTTTCTGCGGTGGATTGATCGCGTGGGCGTTGCAGCCTTTCATTCTTATATTTTCTGCGTTATTGCCGTAGGCGTTGCGCCACTCATTCTTATGGCCCCTGCGCGTTAATCGCCCGTGGCGTTGCGCCACTCATTCTTATAGCTTCCTGCGCCGTTAATTGCCCGTAGGCGATTGCGCCACTCATTCTTATGGGCCCTGCGGGTTAATGCGCCCGTTAAAGGCGGTGCGCCACTCATTCTTATGGCCCCTGCGTTGATAAGCCCGTAAGGCGTGCCGCCCACTCGCTTATGTACTGGCGGATTGATAAGCCGATGAGAGTGGTTGCGTACTCGCAGGCTCCTGGATTTATCGCCCGTGAGATTTGCCACTCGTTCTTATATTTTGCTGGATTGATAAGCCGTGAAAGGCTGATTGCGCCACTCATTCTTATGTCCTCCTGCGTTGATAAGCCCGTGAAGTTGCTCCACTCATTCTTATGGCCCCTGCCGCCGTTAATCGCCCGTAGGCGTTGCCGCCGCTCATTTATAGCATCCCTGCGTTAATAAGCCGTAGGCGTTGCCGCCCTCATTCTATGGCATCCTGCCGTTATAAGATTGGGGTGGCCACTCATTCTTATGGCCTCACGCGTGATTATCGCCGTGGGCGTTGCGTCACTCATTCTTATGGCCTACTGCGTTGTTAATGCGTAAAGGGTTGCCGCCACTCATTCTTATGGCTCCTGCGTGTTGATAAGCCAGTAAGGCGTGTGCCCTAATTCTTATGGCCCCTGCCGTTGGTGGTGCCCGTGGCGATTGCGTCCCTCATTCTTATGGCCTCCTGCGGCGTTAATTGCCCGTTAAAGGCGTGTGCCATATTCTTATGGCCTCCCTGCGCCGTTAATAGCCCGTAAGGCGTTTGCGGCCACTCATTCTTATGGCCCCTGCGCCGTTAATCGCCCGTAAGGCGTTGCGCCCTCATTCTTATATTTTGCGTTAATGTCGCCGTAAGGCGATTTAGCCGCACTCATTCTTATGTGGCCTCCTGCATGGATTGTTATTACGTAAAGGGCGGTGCCACTCATTCTTATGGCCCCTGTCGAGTTAATGGCTTGGTGCGATTTGCTCTCATTCTTATATTTAGGTTATTCGCCGTGGGTTGCGTACATTCATTCTTATAGGCCCTCCTGTAGTTAATGGCCCGTGGGTGATTGCGCCCTCATTCTTATATTTACTGCGGGCGATCGCGTAAGGCGATTGCGCCACTCATTCTTATGGCTGTGTGGTTTTTGTGGGGTTTTTTTTTTTTTGGGTTGTGTGTTTTGTTTTTTTTTTTTGTGGTTGGTTAAGCCGTAGGTGTTGCCATCTCATTCTTATGGCCCCTGCCGTTGGTTATTAAGGCGTGGGCGCATCTCATTCTTATGGCCCCTGCCGTTTCGCCGTGGCGGTTGCAGCACTCATTCTTATGGCCTCCTGCGCGTTGTTGATGTAGGGTTGCGCCTCATTCATAGCCCCTCTGCGTTAATCGCCGTGAGGCGTTGCGCCCTCATTATTTATTTTGCCGTTGATAAGCCCGTAAGGCGGTTGCCGCCGACTCGTTTTAGTGGCGCCGTTTATTAAGCCCGTGGGTGGGTTGCCTTCACTCATTCTTGTGGCTGGCCAGTTGATTATCTCGGTGGGGATTGGCTTGTGTTATGGAATGCGGTTAGTAAGCCATTGGTGCGCCACTCGTTCTTATGTCATCCCTGCGTAGTTGTTAGCCGTGGTGATTGCATACTCATTCTTGTCGTCCCCTGCCGCCGTTGTTGCCATTGAGGCGATTGCGCGCCATTCAATTTATCGCCTACTGCGTTGTCGCCGTAGGCGTTGCGCCACTCATTCTTATGGCCTCCTGCCGTTAATCGCCGTAAGGCGATTGTGCGCTCATTCTTGTATGGCAATCCTGCGGGTTGATAAGCCGTGGGTTGCGCCCTTTGTTCTTATGGCCCCTGCGTTGATTATTGCGTAAGGCGATTGCGCCACTCATTCTTATGTTTTACTGCGGGATTGATAAGCCGTGGTGTTTTAAATACTCATTCTTATAAGCCTCCTGCGTAGTTGTTAGCCAGGTATGGGCGTTTGGCCACTCATTCTTATGGCCCCTGATGCGGTTGATGGCCGTGGGCGTTGCGCCACTCATTCTTGTAGGCCCTGCGCGTTGTTAGCCGATTGGGTGCGCCACTCATTCTTATGGCCTCACTGTGGCCCGTTAATCGCCCATAAGGCGTTGCGCCACTCATTCTTATTGGCCCCTGCGTTAATCGCCCGTGGGTTGTGCGCCGCTCATTCTTATGGCCCCACCAAGGCGGATTGATGTATTTCAAGTAAGGTGATTTGGCGCCACTCATTCTTGCCATTTTGCCGCTGCGATTTGATAGCCCGTGAGGCGTTGCGCCACTCATTCTTATTTTTTACCGCGTAGTTAATGAGCCGTGGTGTTGCGCTCACTTTCATTCTTGTGTTTTATGCGTTTTTCGTAGGTAAGGCGGTTGCCGCCACTCATTCTTATGGCCCCCCTGCCGCCGTTAATAGCCGTAAAGGCGTTTGCGTACTCGTTCTTATGGCGCGTTGATGGGTGTGCCGTAAGGCGTTGCGCCGCTTTCATTCATATTTCCCCTGCGCGTTAATAGCCCGTAGTAGGTGCGCCCTCATTGTTATGGCCCCTGCGTGTTAATCGCGTGGGCGGTGCTTTTCCCTCATTCTTATGTACTCCTGCGGTTATTTTGCCGGGCGTTGCGTCACTCATTCTTATGGCCCTGCGTGTTATTAGCCGTGGGCGATTTGCGCCACTCATTCTTATAGTTTCTGCTTAGTTGTTGCCGTAAGGCGTTGCGCCACTCATTCTTTGCCTTATTTATGCGTTAATCGCCCGGGGTGTTTTTTTGGTGGGTTTGGGGGGTTGTTTTGTTGTGGGTTGGTAAAGCGGTGCGCCACTCATTCTTATGGCCTCTCCTGCGTTAATAGCCGTGGCGTTGCGCCACTCATTCTTATATTTACTGCGGGTTGTGTTGGGTTGTTTTTTTTTTCTGCGCCATTAATCGCCCGTAGGCGTGCCGCCACTCATTCTTATGGCCTCCCTGCCGGTTATTCGCCCGTAAGGCGTTGCGCTTTATTCTTATCCTTTGCAATGTAGATTTGTGCCCGTAAGGGATTGCGTCACTCATTCTTATGGCCCCTGCAGCCGTTATTCGCCGTTGGGCGTTGCGCCACTCATTCTTATGGCCCCCTGTCGCCGTTGATTGGAGGGCGGTGCATCACTCATTCTTATGGCCTCCTGCGCGTTAATGCGCCCGTGGGCGTTGCCGCCGCACTCATTCTTATGGCCCCCCTGCCGCAGATTGTCGCCGTGGCGTGCATACTATTCTTATAGCCCCTGCCGCAGATTAATCGCCGTCAAGGCGATTGCATATCATTCTTATGGCCCCTGCGCGTTAATCGCCGGTAAAGGTGCCACTCGATATTATTTCCTGCATGTAGTTATTCGCCGTCAGGCGATTGCCCGCCACTCATTCTTATGGCCCTGCGCCCGTTAAGCCCGTGGCGTTGCATACACTCATTCTTATGGCCCTGCAGCGTTAATAAAGCCCATTAGCGGTGCATACTCATTCTTATGGCCCCTGCCGCGTTAATCGCCGTAAAGCGTTGCGCCACTCATTCTTATCGCCTCCCTGCGCGTTATTAGCCCGTGAAAGGCGTGCGCCACTCATTCTTATGGCCCCCCTGCTTGGATTCAGTAAGCCGTGGGGCGATTTGCGCCCCTCATTCAACATATTTTACAGCAGATTGAAATCGCCATTAAGGCGTTGCCACTCGTCTTATGGCCCCTGCGCCGTTAATAAGCCGTAAAGTGCATGCCTACATTCTTATGGCCTCCTGCGCCGTTAATGGCCGTAAGGCGTTGCGCCACTCATTCTTATATGGCCCCTGCGCGTTAATGCGCCGTAGGCGTTGCAGCCACTCATTCTTATGTACTCACTGCCGCCCGTTAATGCGTACGTGCGCCACTCATTCTTATCGCCTCCCTGCGTTAATGCGCAATGAGTGCGCCATCACTCATTCTTATGGCCCTGCGTTAATAAGCCGGCAAAGTGATTGCAGCCACTTTCATTCTTATGGCCTCCCTGCGCCGTTAATCGCCGTGGGCGATTGCGCCACTCATTCTTATGGCCTCCTGCCGCCGTTGTCATTGTGGGCGGTTGCATACTCATTCTTATATTTTACTGCGCGTTAATGCGCCCGTAAAGCGGTGCGCCCTCATTCTTATGGCCCTGCGCGTTAATGCGCCCGTAAGGCGGGTGCGCCACTCATTCTTATGGCCTCCCTGCGCCGTTATTAGCCCGTAGGCGTTACGCCACTCATTCTTATGCATCCCCTGTCGCGTTAATCGCCCGCCAAGGCGATTGCGCCACTCATTCGCTATGGCCCCTGCCGCCGTTGATCGCCCGTGAAGCGTTGCCGCCACTCATTCTTATGGCCCTCCTGCAGCCGTTAATCGCCCAGTAAGGCGATTGCGCACTCATTCTTATGGCCCCTGCGCGTTAATCGCCCATTAGCGTGCGCCCGCACTCATTCTTATAGCGCACTCACTGCAGCGTTAATCGTCCGTAAAGCGTTACGCCACTCATTCTTATATTTAGCGCCCGTTAATCGCCCGTAAGCGTTGCGCCCTCGATTCTTATGGTCCCCTGCGCCCGTTAATAGCCGTAAAGGCGTTGCGTCACTCATTATGGCCCTGCGTGGGTTGTCGCCCGTAAGGCGGTGCATACTCTTTCGTTTATGGCCCCTGCGCGTTGATCGCCGTGGTGCGTAATCATTCTTGATTTTACTGACGCGTTATTTAAGGCCGTGAAGGCGTTGCGCCTCCATTCTTATGGCCCTGCAGCGTTAATGGCCGTTGGAGGTGATTGCTACTCATTCTTATGGCCCTGCGGTTAATCGCCCGTGAAGGATTGCGCCACTCATTCTTATGGCCTACCGCCGTTAATGCGCCCGTGGAGTGACGCCACTCATTCTTATGGCCCCTGCGCGTTAATAGCCCGTGGGCGATTGCGCCCTCATTCTTATGTCGCCTCCCTGCGCGTTATTTGCCCGTGGCGTGCGCCACTCATTCTATGGCCTGCGCGTTAATCACCGTAGCGTTGCGCCCTCATTCTTATCGCCTCCCTGCAGCGTTAATCGCCCGTGAGGCGTTGCATACTCATTCTTATGTTCCCTTGCTTAGTTAATGTCCGATAGGGCGATTGCGCCACTCATTCTTATGGCCCCTGCGCTGGTTAATCGCCCGTAGGCGTTGCGCCACTCATTATGGCCTCCTGCGCAGTTAATCGCCATTAGGCGTTTGCGCACACCATTCTTATGCCCTCCTGCACCGTTAGTCGCCGGTAGGCGTTGCGCCCTCATTCTTATGGCCTGCCGCCGTTATTCGCCCGTAAGGCGTGCCGCCCTCATTCTTATGGCCCCTGCACGCGTTATTAAGCCCGTAAAGCGTTGCGCCACTCATTCTTATGGCCCCCCTGCCGCCGTTAATCGCCCGTAGGCGTTGCCGCCACTCATTCTTATGGCCCCGCAATAAGCCGTGGCGTTGCGTCACTCATTGTATGGCCCCTGCCGCCGTTAATCGCCGGCAAGGCGATTGCGCCACTCATTCTTATCGCCTCCCTGCGCCGTTATTCGCCCGTGAGATTGCCGCCACTCATTCGCCTTATCGGCTCCCTGCCGCCGTTAATGCGCCCGTAAGGCGGTACGCCACTCGTGCCGCCAAGCCCCTACGTTAATGTATGGCGATTTGCCGCCACTCATTCTGCATGGCCCCTGCCGTTAATCTCCCGTGGTACGCCACTCATTCTGCCATATGGCCTCCCTGCCGCCGTTGTCGCCCGTAAAGGCGATTGCGCCACTCATTCTTATGGCCCCTGCGCGTTAATGGCCCGTAAAGTGCGCCACTCATTCTTATGGCCCCTGCGCCGGTAATCGCCCGTGGGCTGATTGCGCCACTCATTCTTATGGCCTCCTGCGCGTTATTCGCCCGGTAAGGCGATTGCACGCCACTCATTCTTATCGCCCCCTGTGCGTTAATGCGCCCATAAGGCGGTTACTAACCACTCATTCTTATGGCCCCTGCCGTTAATCGCCCGTGGGGTGATTGCCGCCACTCATTCTTATGTCCCTGCGTAGTTAATGCCGTAGGCGTGCCGCCATTCATTCTTATGGCCCCTGCATGCGTTAATCGCCCGTAAAGGCGGTGCCGCCACTCATTCTTATGGCCCCTGCGCGCCGTTAATCGCCGTGGCGGTGCGGCCACTCATTCTTATGGCCCTGCCGCCGTTAATGAGCCGTAAGGCGTTGCGCCACTCTTATATTTACCGCGTAGATTATTCCCATTTGAGTGGTTGCATTCATTTTATGGCACCTGCGTTAATGCATGATGGGTGCTACATCATTTTTGGCCTGCGCTGTTATTCGCCGTAGTGTGCATACTCATTCTTATGGCCCCTGCGGTTAATCGCCCGTAAGGCGTTGCCGCTACTCATTCTTATTGCGCCTGCGCGTTGATAGCCCGTAAGAGATTGCATACCTCATTCTTATGGCCCCTGCGCGTTAATAGCCGTGAAGGTGCGCCACTCATTCTTGCCAATTTTGGGCCCGTTAATCGCCGTGGGCGTTGCGCCACTCATTCTTATAAGCCTCCTGCCGCCGTTGTTCGCCGTAAGGCGTTGCGCCACTCATTCTTATATTTTGCGCGTTATTAGGCCGTGGGCGTTATGCTCATTCTTATGGCCTCCTCTGCGCGTTAATCGCGTAGGCGTTGCGCCCTCATTCTTATGGCTCCTGCGGCGTTAATGCGCCCGTGATTGCGTTCGCCTCGTTCTTATGGCCCCTGCGCCGTTAATGCCCGTAGGCGTTGCGTACTCATTCTTATGGCCTCCGCGTCAGTATCGCCCGTAAAGCGTTGCGGCCACTCATTCTTATGCACTCCCTGCCGCCGTTAATGCCCGTGGCGTTGCGCCACTCATTCTTGTGTTTTGCCGCGTTAATGGCCGTAAGGCGATTGCCGCCTTTTCATTCTTATGGCCCCTGCCGCCGTTAATCGCCCGTGGTGCGCCACTCATTCTTATCGCCTCCCTGCCGCGTTATTCGCCAAGGCGATTGCCACTCATTCTTATCGCCCCCCTGTCGCCGTTAATCGCCCGTAAGGCGATTTGCCCACTCATTCTTATGGCCCCCTGCCGCCGTTGTTACGCCCGTAAGGCGGTGCATACACTCATTCTTATAAGCCCCTGTCGCGTTAGCCCGTAAGGGCGGTTGCGCCCTCATTCTTATGGCCCCTGCGCGTTAATCGCCCGTGGGCGTTTCGCCACTCATTCTTTATGGCCCCTCTGCGCATGCGTTAATCGCCCGTAAAGGCGTTGCGCCACTCATTCTTATTGGCCTCCCTGCGCGTTATTGCCGTGGCGTGCATACTCATTCTTGCCCCTTGACGCGTTAATCGCCGTAAGGCGATTGCCGCCACTCATTCAACATGGCCCCTGCGCGTTATTCGCCCGTAAGGCGATTGCCGCCACTCATTCTTGCGGCCCCCTGCCGCCATTAATCGCCGTAGGCGTTGCGCCCTCTTCTTATGGCCCCTGCGCCGTTAATCGCCGTAAGGCGATTGCGCCACTCATTCTTATATGGCCCCTGCGCCGTTATTCGCGTAAAGCGTGCATCCTCATTCTTATGGCCCCTGCGCCGTTATTCGCCCGTAAGGCGTTGCGCGCCACTCATTCTTATAGCCCCTGCCGCCGTTAATCGCCCGTAGGCGATTGCCGCCACTCATTCTTATGGCCCCTGCCGCCGTTAATCGCCCGTAGGCGTTGCCGTCACTCATTCTTATGGCCCCTGCGCGTTAATCGCCAGTAAGGCGATTGCACTCATTCTTATGAGCCTCCTGCGCGTTGATATTGCCCGTAAAGGCGTTGTACTCATTCTTATAGGCTCCTGCGCCGTTAATCGCCGTAAGGCGTGCGCCACTCATTCTTATGGCCCCCTACCGCCGTTAATCGCCCGTAAAGCGATTCCGCCACTCATTCTTATGGCCCCCCTGCGCCGTTAATTCTCCGTAAGGCGATTGCGCCGCACTCATTCTTATGGCTCCCTGCCGCCGTTAGCCATGCCGTAAGCGTTGCGCCACTCATTCGCCACACGCGTTAATAAGCCCACGCGCCGCTCATTCTTATGGCCCCCTGCCGTTAATCGCCCGTAAAGGCGTTGCGCCACTCATTCTTATGGCCTCCTGCGCCGTTGATGCGCCCGTAAAGGCGGTTTAGCTTCACTCATTCTTATCGCCCCCTGTCTTGATTAATGGCCGATAAGGCGATTGCATACTCGATGCTGGCCCCCCTGCCGCCGTTAATGCGCCGTAAGGTGATTGCCGCCACTCATTCTTATGGCCCCCCTGCGGCGTTAATGCCTGCAGGCGTTGCCGCCATTCATTCTTATGGCCCCTGCGCCCGTTAATCGCCCGTAAGGCGATTACCTGCCTTATGGCCCCTGCCGCGTTATTGTGCTTGTGGCGTTGCGCCGCTATTCTTATGGCCCCTGCCGCGTTAATCGCCCGTAAGGCGATTTACGCCACTCATTCTTATATTTGCGCGTTTGTCGCCGTGGGTGATTTGTTGCCGCCACTCTTTCTTATGGCCCATGCGTTATTAGGCCGTGGGCGTTGCGCCCACTCATTCTTATGGCTCCTGCGTGGTTAATCGCCGTGAGGCTGTTGCGCCACTCATTCTTATGGCCCCCCTGCGCGTTAATCGCCGTAAGGCGTGCACCCCTCATTCTTATGGCCCCTGCCACAGTTTGCGGCCGTGAGCGTTCGCCCTCATTCTTATCGCCTCCCTGCCGCCGTTATTGCCCGTGAGCGTTGCCACTCATTCTTATGGCCCCCCTGTCGCCGTTAATGCGCCCGCCATGGCGGTTGCCGCCACTCATTCTTATGGCCCCTGCTGCGCCGTTGTTGCGCCCGTGAGCGATTGCGCCACTCATTCTTATGGCCCCTCCTGCGCCGTTAATCGCCGTAGGCGTTGCATCTCATTCTTATGTTCATGCCGTTAATCGCCCGTAAGGCGTTGCGCCACTCATTCTTATGGCCTCCTGCCGCCGTTAATAGGCCGTGGCGATTGCGCTATCGTTCTTATGGCCCCTGCGCCGTTAATCGCCGGTAAGCGTTGCCGCCACTCATTCTTATGGCCTCCCTGCGGCCGTTAATCGGCAGTAAGGCGATTGCCGCCACTCATTCTTATGGCCTCCCTGCACCCGTTAATAGCCGTAAGGCGTTGCCGCCACTCATTCTTATCGCCTCCTGCGCGTTGTCGGCCGTAAAGGCGTTGCGCCACTCATTCTTATGGCCTCTGCGCGTTATCGCGCCGTGGCGTTACGCCACTCGATTCTTATGGCCCCTCCTGCGCCGTTAATTGCCGTAAGGCGATTCCGCCACTCATTCTTATGGCTCCTGCGGCGGGTTAATTGCCATTAGGTTGCGTCACTCATTCTTATGGCCCCTGCCGTTAATCGCCCGTAAGGTGCGCCCACTCATTCTTATGGCCCCTGCGCCGTTGTCCGCATTAAGGCGTTGCGCCACTCATTCTTATTGGCCCCTGCGCCGTTAATCGCCCGTAAAGGCCGGTGCCGCCACTCATTCTTATCGCCCCTGCCGCCGTTAATCGCCCGTAGGCGTGCGCCACTCATTCTTATAGCCCCTGCGCCTTGTTGTCGCCCGTGCGAAGCGTTGCGCCGCACCATTCTTATGGCCTCCCTGCCGCCGTTAATCGCCCGTAAGGCGGTGCGCTATCATTCTTGGCCCCTCTTCGTTAAGCCCGTAAGGCGTTGCGCCACTCATTCTTATGGCCTCCCTGCGCGTTAATGCGGCCGTGGCCGTTGCACCACTCATTTTATGGCCTCCTGCAGCGTTAATCGCCCGTAGGCGTTGCGCCCACTCATTCTTATGGCCCCCTGCCGCGTTAATCGCCCGTGAAGCGTTACGCCCTTCATTCTTATGGCCCCTGCAGCGCCGTTAATCGCCATTAGGCGTGCCGCCACTATTCTTATGGCCTCCCTGCACGCCGTTAATTGCCGTAAGCGATTCGCCACTCTCATTCTTATAGCCTCCTGCCGCCGTTAATTGCCCGTGAGGCGTTGCGCCACTCATTCTTATATTTGCCGCCGTTGTCGCCGGCAAGAGCGTTGCCGCCACTCATTCTTATATGGCCCCCCCTGCGCCGTTGTCGCCCGTGGGCGTTGCCGCCACTCATTCTTATGGCCCCCTGCGCGTTAATCGCCCGTAAGGCGTTGCCGCCACTCATTATTGCCTTCCTGCGCCGTTATTAGCCCGTGGGCGTTGCGCCACTCATTCTTATGGCCTTCATGATTGGTTAATCGCCCGTGAGCGATGCGCCACTCATTATTGCGCGTTAATCGCCCGTAAGCGTTGCCGCCACTTTCATTCTTATGGCCCCTTCCGCCGTTGTCGCCCGTAAAGCGTTACCGCCACTTTCATTCTTGCTGTTTTACCGCGCCATCGCCCGTGAGCGTTGCGCCCTCATTCTTATGGCCTCCCCTGCCGCCGTTGTTCGCCCGTGGCGTTACGCCACTCATTCTTATCGCCCCCCTGCGGCCGTTAATAGGCCGTGGGCGATTGCGGCCACTCGTCGCTGCTTTCGCGGGTTGTCGCCCGTAGGCGTGCCTCCACTCATTCTTATGGCCCCTTGCGCGTTGTCGCCCGTGGGGTTGCACTTTCGTTCTTATGGCCTCCTGCATTTTGTCGCCCGTGGGCGTTGCGCTCATTCTTATGGCCCCCCTGCCGTTGTTCGCCGTGGCGTTGCCGCTACTCTTTCTTATCGCTCCCTCCGCCGTTATGTCGCCGTAAGCGTTGCCTCGTTCATGACGTCCCCTGTCTGTTGTCGCCGGCAAAGGCGGTGCGCCACTCATTCTTATGGCCCCCTGCATGGGTTTCGCCGTAAAGCGTGCCGCCCTCATTGCTTAGCCTCCTGCGCCGTTATCGCCCGTAAAGCGTTGCCGCCACTTCATTCTTATGCCTCCCTGCGCCGTTAATCGTCGTAAGGCATTGCGCCCTCATTCTTATAGCCCCCCTGCGCCGTTAATAGCCCGTGAGCATTACGCCACTGTTCTTATGGCCCCCCTGCGCGTTGTCGCCGTGGCGTTACGCCTCTCTTGTCGCCTCCCTGTGCGTTATTGCTTCCGTAAGCGTTGCGTCACTCATTCTTATCGCCCCACGCGTTTTAAGCCGTGAGCGTTGACGCTTATTTCATTCTTATGGCCCCTCTGCGCTTGGTTGTGTCGCCATGGCGTTACGCCACTCATTCTTATGGCCCCTACCGCGTTGTCTCCGTAAGGCGTGCCGCCACTCATTCTTATGGCCCCTGCATTTAATCGCCCGTAAAGCGTTACGCCACTCATTCTCTTATAGCCCCCTGCCGCCGTTATTTGCCCGTAAGCGTTGCCGCCACTCATTCTTATGGCCTCCTGCCGCTGACCCAGCATGCGCCCGTGGCGTGCCTTCTTTCATTCGCCGCCAGCACTCCTGCCGCCCGTTAATCGCCTGTAAACGTTACCCCTGCCTGGCCCCCCTGCGCCGTTGTCGCCCGTAAGGCGTGCACCACTCATTCTTATGCTTCCCCTGCCGCGTTGTTGCCGTAGCGTTGCCACTCATTCTGCTCGCCTCCCCTGCACGCCGTTATTCGCCCGTAAAGGCATTGCGCCACTCATTCTTATCGCCCCCTGTCGCCGTTAATCGCCCGCCAGGCGGTGCCTTACTCATTCTTAGCCCCCCCTGCCGCCGTTAATCGCCCGTAAGGCGATTGCCGCCACTTCGTTCTTATGGCCTCCTGCGCGTTAATATGCCCGTGAAGGCGTTGCGCCACTCATTCTTATGGCCTCCCCTGCACGCCGTTAATAAACCCGTAAGCGTTACGCCACCATTCTTATGCCTCCCTGCGCGCGTTAATACGCCCGTGGCGTTGCCGCCACTCTATTCTTATGGCCCCCCTGCTGCCGTTATCGCCCGTAAGGCGTTACCGCCACTCATTCTCTTATTTCGCCTACCGCCGTTGTCGCCGTGAAGCGTGCACGCCACCATTCTTAGCCCCCCTGCGCCGTTGTCGCCGTGACGTTACGCCCACTATTCTTATTGCCTCCTGCGCGCCGTTGTCGCCGTAAGCGTTGCCGCCACTCATTCTTATGGCCCCCCTTGCCGCCGTTGTCGCCGTAGGCGTTGCTACTCATTTGCTTATGGCCCCCCTGCTGCCGTTGTCGCCCGTTGGCGTTGCCGCCACGCGTTCTTATGGCCCTCCTGCGCGTTAATATTTAAGCGTTGCGCTCACTCATTGTTATGGCCCCCCTGCGTGGGTATTCGCCGTAGGCGTTGCCGCCACTCATTCTTATGTCCCCTACTGTTGTCGCCGTGAGCATTGCCGCCACTCATTGCCTTAGCCCCCCTGCGCCGTTAATCGCCTATGGCGTTGCGCCCTCGCTTCGCCTTCGCGTTGTGTCGCCGTGAAAGCGTTGCCGCCCTTTCATTCTTATGCCCCCCCTGCACGCCGTTATTCGCCCGTAAAGCGTGCCGCCACTCATTCTTATGGCCTCCCCTGCGCCCGTTAATCGCCGTAAGCGTTGCCGCCCTCGTTCTTATTGGCCCCCTGCATGCGTTAATAGCCCGTAAGGCGTTACCGCCACTCATTCTTATGGCCCCCCTACGCCGTTAATCGCCTGTAAAGCGTTGCCGCCATTCATTCTTGGCTCCCCTGCGCGTTAATCGCCCGTGAAAGCGTTGCCGCCCTCATTCTTATGGCCTCCCCTGCCGCCGTTGTCGCCGTAAAGCGTTGCCGCCTACTATTCTTATGGCCCCCTGCGCGTTAATAGCCCGTAAAACGTTGCCGCCACTACGTTCTTATCTCCTCCTGCGCCGTTGTCGCCGTGGCGGTGCCGCACTTCATTCTTATCGCCTCCCTGCGGCGTTAATCGCCGTGGCGTTACGCCACTCATTCTTATGGCCCCCTGCGGTTAATCGCCCGTGGCGTTACGCCCTCATTCTTGTGGCTCCCTGCGTTAATAGCCACGTGGCGTTACGCCACTTCATTCTTATAGCACTCCCCTGCGCCGTTAATAAGCCGTAAAGGCGTTGCATCACTTTCATTCTTATGGCCCCCACTGCACTCGTTAATGTCGCCCGTAAAGCGTTGCCATACTTTCATTCTTATATTTACTACGCGTTAATAAGCCCGTGAGCGTTTGCCGCCACTCATTCTTATGTGCCTGCCTGCATGTTATTCGCCCGTGGCGTTGCCGACTGTTCTTTCTCGGCCCCTGTCGCGTTGTCGCCCGTGAGCGTTGCCGCCACTCATTCTTATGGCCTCCCTGCCGCCGTTGTCGCCGTGTAAGGCGGTGCCGCCATCTATTCTTTATGGCCTTCCTGCATGGTTTCGCCCGTGGCGTTGCGCCACATTCTTATGGCGCACTCGCCGTTGTAGCCGTAAGGCGGTTGCCTCCGCTATTCTTATGGCCTCCCTGCCGCCGTTAATCGCCCGTGAAGGCGTTGCGCCCTCATTCTTATGGCTCCCTGCTGTTATGGCGCCCGTGAGGCGGTTGCTGCCACTTTCATTCTTATGGATACACTGCGGCGTTATTGTCGCCCGTGAGCGTTGCGCCACCATTCTTCTTCGGCCCCTGCGCCGTTAATAGCCCGTGGCGTTGCGCCACTCATTCTTATGGCCCCCTGCGCCGTTGTCGCCGTAAAGTGTGTTTTTGTTTGGTTGTGTGGTGGCGTTACGCCCTCTCATTCTTATCGCCTCCTGCGCCGTTAATGCCCGTGGGCATTACGCCACCATTCTGGTTGGTTGTGGTGGTTTTTTTGTGCCCCCTGCCCGCCGTTGTCGCCCGTGGTGCACGCCTTTCATTCTTATGGCCCCTGCGCGTTGTGCGCCGTACGCGCCACTCATTCTTTGGCCTTTTACGCGCCGTTGTCGCCGTGGGCGATTGCCTCCATTATTATGCCTCCCCACGCAGTTAATCTGGTAGGCGATTGCCGCCCACTCATTCTTATGGCCTCCCTGCGCGTTAATGTGCCCGTGGCGTTGCGCCACTCATTCTTGTAGTGCTCCACTGCCGCCATTGTCGCCGTGAGCGTTACGCCACTCATTCTTATGCGCCCCCTGCTGCGCCGTTTCGCCCGTAAAGCGTTGCCGCCTCATTCTTATGGCCTCCCCTGCGCCGTTATTTGCCGTGGCGTTGCGCCACTCATTCTTATAGCCCCTGTGTTGTAGGCCGTAAAGAGGTTACGCCACTTCGATTTATGGCCCCCTGCGCGTTGTCTCCCGTAAGGCGATTGCCGCCCTTTCGTTCTTTGGCCTTTGCCTTGCGTTGTCGCGCTAGTGGCGTTGCCGCCACTCATTCTTGATGGCCTCCCTGCATGGTTAATCGCCATTGTACGTTACGCCACTCATTCTTGTGGCCTCCCTGCGGCCGTTGTCGCGCAGGTGGCGTTGCGCCACTCATTCTTATGGTCCCCCTGCGCGTTGTCGCCTGTGAAGCGTTGCGCCACTCATTCTTGTGGCCTCCTGCGCCGTTGTCGCCGTAGCGTTACGCCACTATTCTTGTTGGCCCCTGCACGCCGTTATCGCCCGTAAAGCGTTGCGGCCACTGTTCTTTGGCCCCCTGCTGCGTTATTCGACCGGGCGTTGCCGCCACTTTCATTCTTGCCTGCTCTGCCGTTGTCGCCCGTGTGGGTTGCCGCCACTCATTCTTGGCCCCCCTGTCGCCGTTGTCGCCCGGCCAGGCGTTGCGCCCTCATTCTTATGGCCCCCCTCCGCCGTTAATAGGCCGTGAGCGTTGCCGCCACTCATTCTTATGGCCCTCCTGCGCCGTTAATCGCCGTGAGGCGTTGCCGCCACTTCATTCTTTGGCCTCCTGCCGTTGTTGCCCGTGGGCGTGCCGCCATTCTTATGGCCCCCTGCCGCCGTTAATAAGCCCGTGAGCGTTGCGGCTTTTCATTCTGTTTGGTTGTGTGGTTGTGTTTTGGTCCCCCTGCGCGCGTTGTCGCCCGTGAGCGTGCCGCCACTTTCTTATGGCTTTCCTGCGCCGTTAATCACCGTAAAACGTGCCGCCACTCATTCTTGTATTCCCCTGCGCCGTTGTCGCCGTGAGCATTGCGCCACTTTCATTCTTGTCGCCTCCCTGCCGCCGTTATCTCCCGTGGGCAGTTCGCCATCATTCTTATTGTCCCCTGCCGCCGTTAACGCCCGTAAGGCGTTGCGGCCGCTCATTCTTATAGCCCCCCTGCCGCAGTTGTCGCCCGTAAAGGCGTTGCCGCCGCTTCATTCTTATGGCCTCCCGCGCGTTAATCGCCGTGGGCGATTGCCTTCACTCATTCTTATGGCCCCCTGCGCGTTAATCGCCCGTAAGGCGTGCCGCCATCATTCTTATCGCCTCCCCTAATCGCCCGTTATTAATTTGTGTTACGCCGCTATTCTTATGGCCCCTGTCGCCGTTGTCGCCGTAAAGCGTGCATCACTCATTCTTATAGCCCCCTGCCTTGCGTTTATTCGCCGCCGGCGTGCCGCGCTCATTCTTATGGCCTCCTGCGCCGTTAATAGCCGTGGCGTTGCGCCACTATTCTGCGCTTCCTGCGCCGTTGTCGTCCGTAGGCGTTGCCGCCTCTGTGCTTTGGCCTCCCCTACGCCGTTGTCGCCCGTGGGCGTTGCGCCACTTTCATTCTTATGGCCTCCCTGCCGCGTTATCGCGTGGGCGTTGCACTTCATTCTTATGGCCTCCTGCCGCCGTTATTCGCCCGTTAAGGCATTGCATTCTCTTCTTATGGCCTCCCTGCTGGGCTGTGTGTAATAGCAGTGCGGTCACCGGTCATTGTTTCCCCTGCGCCGTTAATCGCCGTAAGCGTTGCGCCACTACTTCTTATAGCCCCCCTGCGCTTGCGTTATCGCCCGTAAAGCGTTGCCGCTCTCATTCTTACTCGCCTCCCTGCCGCCGTTAATCGCCGTAAGCGTTTCCGCCACTCATTCTTATGCCCCCCTGCGCGTTGTCGCCCGTAAGGCGTGCCGCCTTTCATTCTTGTTTTACGCCGTTAATCGCCCGTAAAGCGTTGCGCCACTTCATTCTTGGCCTCCCTGCCGCCGTTGTCGCCGTTGAGCGTTGCGCCACTTTCTTCTTGTCTCTGCCGTTATTGCCCGTGAGCGTTGCGCCACTCATTCTTATGGCCCCCCTGCGACGTTTAATGTGCCCGTGGCGTTGCCCGCCACTCATTCTTATGGCCCCCCTGCTGCGTTAATCGCCCGTAAAGGCGATTGCATGCTCATTCTTGTAGCCCCCCCTGCCGCAGTTAATCGCCCGTAAAGGCGATTGCCGCCACTCATTCTTATCGCCTCCTGCGCCGTTTCGCCCGTAGGCGATGCCGCCACTTCATTCTTATAGCCTCCCTGCCGCCGTTAGCCCGCCAAGAGCGTTGCCGCACTCATTCTTATGGCCCCCCTGCCGCCGTGTCGCCGTAAGCGTTGCCGCCCACTCATTCTTGGCCTCCCTGCGCCGTTAATCGCCGTGGCGTTGCGCGCCACTCATTCTTATGGCACTCCTGCGCGTTAATCGCCGTGGCGTTGCGCCACTCATTCTTATATTTTACTGCGCCGTTAATCGCCTGTAAGGCGTTGCGCATACTCATTCTTATGGCCCCTGCGCCGTTATTGTCGCCCGTGAGCGATTGCGCCACTCATTCTTATCTGGCCCCTGCGCGCCGTTAATACGACGTGAGCGATTGCGCCCATTCATTCTTATGGCCCCTGCACCGTTGTCGCCAGCGGCGTTGCGTACTTTCTTTGGCCCCCTGCGCGTTTATTCGCCCGTAAAGCGTTGCCGCCTCTCATTCTTGTGGCCCCCTGCGCCGTTATTCGCCCGTGGGCGTTACGCCACTCATTCTTGGCCCCCCTGCGCCGTTAATCGCCCGTAAGGCGGTACGCCCACTCATTCTTATTTCCCTGCCGCCGTTAATCGCCCGTAGGCGGTTGCGCCACTCATTCTTATGGCCCCTGCCGCCGTTAATCGCCCGTAAGGCGTTGCCCCACTCATTCTTGCCTTGGCCCCCTACGCCGTTGTCGCCCGTAAGGCGATTGCGCCGCTTTCATTCTTATGGCCCCTCCGCCGTTAATCGCCGTCAAAGGCGTTGCACCCTCTTCGCCGCATCGCCTCAGCCGTTAATAGCCCGTGAGCGTTGCCGCCACTCATTCTATGGCCCCCCTGCGCCGTTAATAGCCCGTAAACGTTGCCGCCACTATTCTTGTGGCCTCCCCTGCCGCCGTTTCGCCGTAAGGCGTTGCCGCCACTCATTCTTATCGCCTCCCTGCCGCCGTTAATCGCCCGTGAGCGATTGCATACTCATTCTTATAGCCCCCCCCCTGCCGTTTATCGCCGTAAGGCGTTGCCGCCACTGTTCTTATGGCCTCTGCCGCGTTAATCGCCCGTGAGCGTGCGCCCTCATTCATCGCCTCCCCCGCGTTATTCGCCCGTGAGCGTTGCCGCCACTCATTCTTATCGCCCCCTGCGCCGTTAATCGCCCGGTAAGGCGTTGCGCCACTCATTCTTATCGCCCCCACCGCCGTTAATCGCCCGTAGGCGATTGCCGCCACTCATTCTTGCCATGCCCCCTGCCGTTAATAGCCCGTGAGCGTTGCCGCCACTTCATTCTTGTAGCGCCTCGCGCCGTTGTCGCCAGTAAAGCGTTGCGCCCACTTCTTATGGCCCCCTGCGCCGCCGTTAATCGCCGTGAAGCGTTGCCGCCTCATTCTTATGGCCTCCCTGCGCGTTAATGTCGCCCGTGAAAGCGTTGCCGCCCACTCATTCTTATGGCCCCCTGCGCGTTGTCGCCCGTGGGCGATTGCCGCCACTCATTCTTATGGCCTCCCTGCGCCGTTAATGCCCGTGAGCGATTGCGCCACTCATTCTTGTTGCCCTCCCTGCCGCCGTTAATCGCCCGTAGGCGATTGCCGCCACTCATTCTTATGGCCCCCCCTTGCGTTAATCGCCGTGAGAGCGTTGCGCCCTCATTCTTATGGGCCCCCCTGCCGCGTTAATCGCCGTAGGCGTTGCGCCACTCATTCTTATGGCCTCACTGCGCTTATTCGCCCGTAAGGCGTTGCCGCCACTCATTCTTATGGCCCCCTCGTTATTGCCCGCGGCGTTACGCCCTCATTCTGCTTCCTGCCGTTATTGTCGCCGTAAAGGCATTGCCGCCACTCATTCTTATAGCCCTCCTGCCGCCGTTAATGCGCCCGTGAGGCGTTACGCCTGCCATTCTTATGGCCCCCTGCCGCCGTTAATCGCCCGTAAAGCGTTTGCTCACTCATTACTTATGGCCTCCCTGCGCGTTAATCGCCGTGAGCGTTGCGCCACTCATTCTTATGGCCCCCCTGCCGCCGTTAATCGCCCGTAGAGGCGTTGCGCCACTCATTCTTATGGCCTCCCCTGCGCGTGGTGTCGCCCGTGGGGCGTTGCGCCACTTTCATTCTTATGGCCCCTGCATGGTTAATCGCCCGTGGGCGTTGCGCCACTCATTATTGTGGCCCCCTGCATCGTTAATAGCCGTGAGCGGTTGCCGCCACTCATTGCCATGGCCCCTGCGCGTTGTGCGCCCGTGAAAGCGTTGCCGCCCACTCATTCTTGCCAGCCCCCCCTGCCTGCGTAATCCCCGTGGCGATTGCATACTCATTCTTATGGCCCCCCTGCCGCCGTTAATCGCCGTGGGCGATTGCGCCACTTTCATTTTATGGCCCCCCTGCCGCCGTTGTCGCCGTAAGGCGTTGCCGCCACTCATTCTTATGGCCCCCTGCGCCGTTATCGCCCGTAAAGCGTTGCGCCACTCATTCTTATGGCCCCTGCGCGTTGTCGCCCGTGGCGTTGCCGCCACTCATTCTTATCGCCCCCCTGCCGCCGTTAATCGCCGTGAGGCGTTTACGCACTCATTCTTATCGCCCCCCTGCCGCGTTAATCGCCCGTGAAGCGATGCGCTACTCATTCTTATCGCCTCCCTGCCGCCGTTAATAGCCCGTGAGCGTTGCGCCACTATTCTTGTCGCCCCCTGCCCGCCGTTAATCTTCGTAGGCGGTTACGCCACTCATTCTTATGGCCCCCCTGCCGCGTTGTCGCCCGTGAAGGCGATGCCGCCACTCATTCTTATGCCTCCCCTGCGCCGTTAATCTGCCCGTCAGGCGTTGCGCCCTCATTCTTATGGCCTCCCTGCCGCCGTTAATCGCCGTGAGCGATTGCGCCACTGTTCTATAGCACTCCCTGCGCGTTAATCGCCCGTGGGCGTTGCGCCACTCATTCTTATATTTACCTGCTGCCGTTAATCGCCCGTAAGCGTTACCGCCACTCATTCTTATGGCCCCCTGCCGCCGTTAATCGCCCGTAAAGCGTTGCCCGCCACTCATTCTTTAGCCCCCTGCACTGCGTTATCGCCCGTAAGCGTACGCCACTCATTATGGCCTCCCTGCCGCCGTTAATCGCCCGTGGCGATTGCCGCCACTCATTCTTATGGCCCCTGTCGCGTTAATCGCCCGTGAAGGCGTTGCGCCACTCATTCTTCTGGCCCCCTGCCGCGGGTGTCGCCGTAAGGCGTTGCGCCACTTCATTCTTATGGCCCCCTCCTGCCGCCGTTAGTCGCCCGTGGCGTTTTGCGCCACTCATTCTTATGGCCCCCCCTGCCGCCGTTGTCGCCCGTAAGGCGTTGCCGCCACTCATTCTTATGGCCCCCCTGCGCCGTTAATCGCCCGTAAGGCGTTGCGCCACTCATTCTTATGGCCCCCTGCCGCCGTTAATTGCCCGTAAAGGCGATTGCGCCACTCATTCTTATGGCCCCCCCTGCGCCGTTAATCGCCCGTAAGGCGTTACCCTCATTCTTACTTAGCCCCTGCGCCGTTAATCGCCCGTAAGGCATTTCCGCCACTCATTTTATGGCCCCCTGCGCCGTTAATCGCCGTAAGGCGTTGCCGCCACTCTTCTTATGGCCCCCTGCGCCGTGTCGCCCGTGAAGCGTTGCGCCACTCATTCTTAGCCCCCCTACGCGTTAATCGCCGTGAGCGTTACGCCACTCATTCTTGGCCCCCTGCCGCCGTTTGTCGCCCGTAGGCGTTGCCGCCACTTTCATTCTTATGGCCTCCCTGCCGCGTTAATCGCCCGTAAGGCGTTGCCGCCACTCATTCTTATCGCCCCCTGCCGTTAATCGCCCGTGAAGCGTTGCCGCCACTCATTCTTATGCCCCCTGCGCCGTTGTCGCCGTTAAGGCGTTGCGCTCACTCATTCTTATAGCCCCTGCGCCGTTAATCGCCGTAAAGGCGTTGCCCGCCACTCATTCTTATGGCCTCCCTGCCGCGTTAATCGCCCGTAAAGCGTTGCCGCCACTCATTCTTATTTCTGCCGTTAATCGCCCGTGGCGTTGCCGCACTCATTCTTATCGCCTCCCCTGCGCCGTTAATCGCCCGTAAGGCGTTGCCGCCACTCATTCTATCGCCTCCCCTGCCGCGTTGTCGCCCGTAAGGGCGTTGCGCCACTCATTCTTATGCCCCCACGCCGTTGTCGCCGTAAGGCGTTGCCTCCACTCATTCTTATGGCCCCCTGCCGCCGTTAATCGCCGTAAGGGCGTTGCGCCACTCATTCTTATGGCCTCCTGCGCGTTAATCGGCCGTAGGCGATTGCGCCACTCATTCTTATGGCCCCCTGCGCGTTAATCGCCGTGAAGGCGATTGCCGCCACTCATTCTTATGGCCCCCTGCCGCCGTTAATCGCCCGTAAAGCGTTGCGCCACTCATTCTTATGTTCCTGCCGTTCGTCGCCGTAAGAGCGTTGCGCCACTCATTCTTATGGCCCCCTGCCGCCGTTAATCGCCGTGGGCGTTGCGCCACTCATTCTTATGGCCTCCTGCGCCGTTATCGCCCGTAAGCGTTGCCGCCACTATTCTTATCGCCCCTGCCGCCGTTATCGCCGTAAGGCGTTGCGCCACTCATTCTTATGGCCCCCGCTGGTTAATCGCCGTAAGGCGTTGCGCCACTCATCTTATGGCCCCTGCGTTATTTTGCCCGTAAAGGCGATTGCCGCCACTCATTCTTGCCGTCCCTGCCGCCGTTAATCGCCCGTAGGCCGTTGCGCCACTCATTCTTATAGGCCTGCCGCGTTAATGCACCGTAAGGCGATTGCCGCCACTCATTCTTATCTACTCCCTGCCGCCGTTGTCGCCCGTGGGCGATTGCCGCACTTCATTCTTATGGCCTCCTGCCGCCGTTAATAGCCGTGAGCGTTACGCCACTATGGCCCCCTGCGCGGGTGTCGCCGTGGCGTTGCGTACTTTCATTCTTAGCCTCCCTGCGCGTTATCGCGGTAAAGCGTTGCGCCACTCATTCTTATTGCCTCCTGCGCGTTGTCGCCCGTGCAGGCGATTGCGCCACTCATTCTTATTGCCCTTGCGCCGTTAATAACCCGTGGCGTTACGCCCACTCATTCTATAGCCTCACTGCGCGTTAATCGCCGTAAAGGCGATTGCGCCACTCATTCTTATAGCCCCCCTGCCGCCGTTAATCGCCCGTGGCGTTGCGCCACTCTTACCACTCCTGCGCCGTTATAGCCCGTAGCGGTGCGCCTCATTCTTGCTGGCCTCCTGCGCGTTATTCGCCGTAAAGCGGTGCGCCCTCTTCTTATGGCCTCCCCACGCGCGTTGTTGGCCGTAAGGCGTTGCCCCACTCATTCTTATGGCCTCCCTGCCGCGTTGTCGCCGTGGGCGATTGCGCCACTCATTCTTATGGCCTCCGCCGTTAATCGCCGTAGCGTTGCGCCCTCATTCTTGGCCCCTGCGCCGTTAATGTCGCCCGTAACGTTGCGCCACTCATTCTTATGGCTCCCTGCGCCGTTAATCGCCGTGGGCGTTGCGCCACTCATTCTTATGGCCCCCCTGCGCGTTAGTCGCCCGTAAGGCGGTTGCCGCCACTCATTCTTATGGTCCCCCTACGCCGTTGTGTCGCCCGTAAAGCGTGCCGCCACTCATTCTTCGCCTTCTGCGCCGTTAAGTCGCCCGTAAGGCGATTGCGCCACTCATTCTTCTGGCCCCGCTGCGCCGTTAATCGCCCGTAACGTTGCCGCCACTCATTCTTATGGCCCCCCTGCCGCCGTTATTACGCCCGTGGCGTTACGCCACTCATTCTTATGGCCCCTGCCGCGTTAATCGCCCGTGGGCGTTGCCGCCACTCATTCTTATAGCCCTGCGCCGTTAATCGCCGTAAGGCGATTGCCGCCTCATTCTTATAGCTTCGCCGTTGTCGCCCGTAGAGCGTTGCGCCCTCATTCTTATGGCCCCTGCGCCGTTAATCGCCCGTAAAGGCGTTGCCTTCATTCTTATCGCCCCTGCGCGTTAATCGCCCGTAAGAGCGTTTCCGCCACTCATTCTTATCGCCCCCTGCGCCGTTAACCGCCGGTAAGCGTTACCGCCACTCATTCTTATGCCCCCTGCGCGTTAATCGCCGTAAAGCGTGCGCTTTTCCATTCTTATAGCCCCTGCATTAATGCCGTAAGGCGTTACGCGCCACATTCTTATAGCCCCCCTGCCGCCGTTAATCGCCTAGGCGTTGCCGCCCTCATTCTTATTTTCGCGTTGTCGCCCGTGGCGTTGCGCCACTCATTCTTATGGCCCCCTGCCGCCGTTAATCGCCCGTGAGGCGTTACGCCACTATTATGGCCCCCTCTGCGCCGTTAATCGCCCGTGAGGCGATTGCGTAACTCATTCTTATAGCCTCCTGCGTTAATCGCCCGTAGGCGTTGCGTACTCATTCTTATGGCCTCCCTGCGCTTTAATTATTGCGTGGGCGTTGCTTGTTCTTATAGCCCCCCTGCGCCGTTAATCGCCCGCCACTCATTCTTATGGCCCCCCCTACCGCCGTTAATCGCCGTGGCGTTGCCACTCGTTGCCGCCAATTTTCGCGCCCGTTAATCGCGCCCGTAAGGCGTTGCCGCCACTCATTCTTATGGCCCCCCTGCCGCCGTTAATCGCCGTAAGGCGGTGCCGCCACTCCTTATGGCCCCCCTGCCGCCGTTAATCGCCGTAAGGCGTTGCCGCCACTTCATTCTTATGGCTCCTGCCGTTAATAGCCGTGGCGTTGCCATACTCATTCTTATGGCCTCTGCCGTTATAGCCGTGGCGTTGCGCCGTGTTCTTGGCTTTCCGCCGTTGTCGCCCGTGGCGTTGCATACTCATTCTTATGGCCTCCGTGCCCGTTGTTGCCCGTGAGGCGTTGCGCTCCACTTTCATTCTTATGGCTTCCTGCGCCGTTATCGGCGTGTAACTCGCCTTCATTCTTATAGCCCCCCTGCACCGGTTAATCGCCGCGTGCGTTGCGCCACTCATTCTTATGGCCCCTGCGCGTTAGTAGGCCGTAAGCGTTGCCCTTTTCATTCTATCGCCTCCCTGCGTTGTTACTTGTTGGGCGTTGCGCCACTCATTCTTATCGCCCCCCTGTCGCCGTTATTCGCCAAGGCGTTGCCCTCATTCTTATGGCCCCCCTGCACGCCGTTAATGCCGTAAAGCGGTGCACCACTATTCTTGTAGCCTCCTGCACGCCGTTATGCGCCCGTAGTGCCGCCCACTCGTGCCCGCCCCCTGCACGTTAATGCGCCAGCAAGCGTTGCCGCCACTGATGCCCATGGCCTCCCTGCACTTGGGTGTCGCCCGTGGGCGGTGCCGCCACTATTCTTATGGCCCCCCTGCCGCCGTTGTCGCCGTGGCGTTGCCGCCACTCATTCTTATGGTCCCCTGCGCCGTAATCGCCCGGCAAGCGTTACGCCACTATAGCCCCTACGCCGTTATCGCCCGTAAGCGGTACTTATATTTTACTGCCGTTAATCACCCGTAAAACGTTGCCGCCACTATTCTTATGGCCCCCTGTCGCCGTTATTACGCCCGTAAAACGTTGCCTGCTCATTTCTTATGGCTTTACTGCCGCGCCGTTATCGCCGTAAGCGATTGCCGCCACTATTCTTATAGCCCCCCTGCACGCGTTAATACGCCCGTAAAAGCGTTGCCGCCACTCATTCTTATATTTCTGCGGTGCAGCATCGCCCGTAAGCGTTACCTCCCTCATTCTTATAGCCCCCCCTGCACGCCCGTTGTGCTTCCGTAAAGGCGATTGCCGCCACTCATTCTTACTTCTTACTCCCTGCACTTGCGTTGTTGCCCGCGTAAAGCGTTGCACGCCACTCATTCTTGTAAACCAGCCCCCTGCGAGTGCGTTAATCGCCCGTAAAGGCGATTGCCGCCCACTCATTCTTATCGCCTCCCCTGCCGCCGTTGTAGCCGTAAAGCGTTACCGCCCTCAATTCTTTCTCGCCTCCCTACGCCGTTATCGCCCGCAGGCGTTGCCGCCACTCATTCTTATGGCCCCCCTACCGCCCATTCATCGCCGTGTCAGGCGTTGCGCCCACTATTCTTATAGCCTCCCTACGCTGTCAGCCGCCCGTAAAGCGTTACCGCCACTCATTCTTGTTGCTCCCCTGCCGCCGTTAATCGCCCGTAAAGCGTTGCCGCCCTCATTCTTATCGCCCCCACGCGTTAATCGCCCGTAAGGCGATGCGCCACTCATTCTTATGGCCCCCTGCCGCCATTAATCGTCATGGCGATTGCGCCACTCATTCTTATCGCCTCCTGCCAGCGTTGTTAAGCCCGTAAGGCGATTGCACGCCACTCATTCTTATCGCCCCCTGTGGCCGTTAATAGCCCATAAAGCGTTGCCGCCACTCGTGCCTTTACGCCGTGTCGCCACGTGACGTTGCCCGCCACTATTCTTATAGCCCCTCTGCCGCGTTAATCGCCCGTAAAGAGCATTACCCGCCTTTCATTCTTATAGCCCCCTACGCCGTTAATCGCCCGTAAAGCGATGCCGCCACTCACTGCCTGGCCTCCCCTGCCTGTCGCCCGTAAAACATTGCCGCCCACTTTCATTCTTATAGCCCCTGCGCCGTTGTCGCCGTAAAGCGTTGCCCACCCGCTTTCATTCTTATGGCCCCCCTGCACTTAATTGTCGCCGTAAGGCGATTGCACGCCGCTTCATTCTTATGGCCCCCTGCCGCCGTTAATCGCCCGTAGGCGTTACGCCACTTCATTCTTATGGCCCCCTGCGCCGTTAAGCGTCGCCAGGCGTTGCGCCACTTTCATTCTTATGGCCCCCTGCACGCCGTTATTGTTTCGTAAAGCGTTACGCCACTGGCTAACCCCTTATTTCCCCCTGCCGCGTTATTCGCCCGTAGCGTTGCCGCCACTTTCATTCTTGCCGGCCCCCCCTGCACGCCCGTTAATCGCGCCCGTGAGCGGTACCGCCACTATTCTTATCGCCTCCCTACGCGGGTTAATTGCCGTAAAACGTTCCCGCCACTCATTCTTATGGCCTCCTGCCGCCGTTAATTACGTAAAACGTTACGCCACTCATTCTTATAGCCCCCCCTGCCGCCGTTAATCGCCCGTGGGCGTTGCCGCCACTCATTCTTGTGGCCCCCCTGCACCCGTTGTCGCCCGTGGGCGTTGCCGCCACTCATTCTTATGGCCCCCCCTACCGCCGTTAATGGCCCGTGGCGATTGCATGCCACTCATTCTTATGACCCCCCTGCAGCGTTAATACGCCCGTGAAGCGTTGCCGCCATCCATTCTTATCGCCTCCCTGCCGCCGTTATTCGCCCGTGGCGTTACGCTCCTCGTGTTATCGCCCCGCTGCCCGCGGTAATCGCCGTGAAGCGTTGCCGCCCGCACTTTCATTCTTGTTTACGCCGTTGTCGCCGTGGCGGTGCGCCCACTCTAACATGGCCTCCTGCCGCCGTTGTGTCGCCCGTGGGCGATTGCCGCCACTCATTCTTATCGCCTCCCCTGCCGCGAATTGTTCGCCCGTGGGCGATTGCGCCACTCATTCTTATCGGCCCCCTGTGCGCCGTTGGCCGCCCCGCCAGGCGGTGCCGCCACTCATTCTTATGGCCCCCCTGCCGCGTTAATCGCCCGTGCGGCACGTTGCCGCCCACTTTCATTTTATGGCCCCCTACGCCGTTAATCGCCGTAAACGTTGCCCATACTCATTCTTATAAGCCCCCCCTGCACCCGTTAATCGCCCGTAAGCGTTGCACGCCACTCATTCTTATGGCCCCCCTGCGTTAATAGCCGTAAAACGTTACGCCACTTTCGGCCGTATGCCCCCTGCCGCCGTTAATAAAGCCGTAAAACGTTACGCCACCATTATTATGGCCCCCCTACGCGTTATTAAGCCCGTAATTGCCGCCACTTTCATTCTTATAGCCCCCTGCGCCGTTATGTCGCCGTAAAGCGTTACCCGCCACTCATTCTTATAGCCCCCCTGCCGCGTTAATCGCCCAGGCATTGCCGCCACTCATTCTTATGACCCCCCCTACGCCGTTAATACGCCCGTAAAGCGTTACGCCACTCATTGCCCATAGCCCCCCTGCCGTTAATCGCCCGGAAGCGTTACCATCCTCATTCTTATCCCTTCCCTGCGCCGTTGTTATTCGCCGTAAAAGGCGTTGCGCCACTCATTCTTGTCGCCCCCTGCCGCCGTTAATCGCCGTAAGGCGGTGCGCCTCATTCTGCAAGCCCCCTACCGCGTTGTCGCCCGTAAAGGCTATTGCGCCACTCATTCTTATGGCCCCCTGCACGCGGGTTAATACGCCCGTAAGGCGTTACGCCACTACGTGCCCAGCACTCCCTGCGTTAATCGCCCGTATTAAAGCGTTACACGCCACTCCTTCTTGCGGCCCCCTGCTGCCCGTTGTCGCCCGGCAGGCATTGCACGCCACTCTCCCATTCTTATCGCCTCCCACGCCGTTAATCGCCCGTAAAGCGTTACGCCACTCATTCTTATCGCCTCCCCTGCTGCCGCAGTTAATCGCCCGTAAAACGTTGCGCCACTCATTCTTATGGCCCCCTGCCGTTAATCGCCCGTAAAGGCGTTGCATCACTCATTCTTATGGCACTCCCTGCATGGTTAATAGCTTCCGTAAAGGCGTTACCGCCCACTCATTCTTATGGCCTCCTGCCGCCGTTAATAAGCCTGTAGGCAGTACCGCCACTATTCTTATAGCCCCTACCGCGTTAATGTCGCCGTAAACATTGCCGCCACTCATTCTTATAGCCCCTGCGCCTTCCGTTAATAGCCCGTTAAGCGTTACGCCACTCATTCTTATCGCCTCCCCACCGCCGTTATTCGCCCGTGTTAAAGCGTTGCCATACTCATTCTTATCGCCCCCTGTGCTTGTTAATCGACATAACAAGCGTGCCGCCCACTCATTCTTACTGGCCCCCCCTACACGCCGTTAATCGCCCGTAAAGCGTTGCGCCACTCATTCTTATGGCCCCTCCTGCGGTTAATAAGCCCGTGAGCGTTGCGCCACTCTCTTATGGCCCCCTGCGCGGGTGTCGCCCGTGGTGATTGCGCCACTCATTCTTATGTTGCTCCCGCACGCCGTTAATCGCCGTGAGCGATTGCACTTCACTTTCATTCTTATGGCCCCCTGCCGCCGTTAATCGCCCGTGGCGTTGCCGCCACTCATTCTTGTAATTTTACTGCGCCGTTAATAAGCCGTAAAGGCGTTGCGCCACTCATTCTTATGGCCCCTGCGCCGTTAATCGCCCGTATTAAAGCGATTGCCACTTTCATTCTGCCCCCTGCCGTTGTCGCCCGTGGCGTTGCCACTCATTCTTATATGGCCCCCCTGCGCCGTTATTGCATGCGTAAAGCGTTGCGCCACTCATTCTTGTGGCCCCCTGCCGCGGTTAATCGCCCGTGGCGTTGCGCGCGTTCTTATGGCCCCCCTGCGCGTTAATCGCCCGTGGGCGATTGCGCATCACTCGATGTATGGCCCCCTACTACCGCGGGTTCATCGCCGCGTCAAAGGCGTTGCCGCCATTGTTATGGCCCCCCCTGCGCGCCGTTGGTACCCGTAAGCGTTACCGCCACACTCATTCTTCTCGCCTCCCTACCGGCGTTATTTGCCCGTAAAGCGTTACGCCACTCGTGCGCAAGCCCCCCCCTGCGCCGTTAATCGCCGTGAGCGGTGCCGCCACTGTTCTTGCCTCCCCTGCCGCCGTTAATCGCCGTAAGCGTGCCGCCCACTCATTCTTATGTCGCCTCCCTGCGCGTTAATCGCCGGCGTGCCGCCCACTCATTCTTATGGCCCCCTGCGCGTTAATCGCCGCTAAAAGCGGTGCCGCCACTCATTCTTATAGCTCCTGCGCTGTCAATATTTAAAGCGTTACATACTCTGTTCTTCAGCCTCCCTGCCGCCGTTAATGCGCCCGTGAAATTGCGCTCACTGATTCTTAGCCCCCTGCGCCGTTAATAGCCGTAGGCATTGCCGCCACTTTCATTCTTATAGCCCCCCTGCGCCGTTAATATTGTGGCGTTACGCCACTACATTCTTACTCGCCTCCCTGCACCGCATTATTCGCCCGCAGGCATTGCGCCACTTTCATTCTTATCGCCCCTGTCGCCGTTAATAAACCGCAAAACGTGCCGCCACTCATTCTTAGCCCCCCTGCACGCCGTTATCGCCGTAGCGTTACGCTTTTCATTCTTATAGCCCTCACCACGCCGTGTCGCTTCCGCAGGCATTGCCGCCACATTCTTATGGCCCCCCTGCCGCAGTGTCGCCCGTAAGTGTTGCGCCACTCATTCTTATGGCCTCCCCTGCTGCGCCGTTAATCGCCCGTGGCGTTGCCTCTCATTCTTATAGCCCCCCTGCGCCGTTAATCGCCGTGGCCGTTGCCGCCACTCATTCTTATAGATGGTCCCCGCGTTAATACGGCGGCCAAGGCATTGCATACTCATTCTGCAGCCTCCCTGCACTTGCATTGTCGCCCGTAAAGCGTTACGCCCTTTCATTCTTATGGCCCCCCCTGCACCGTTAGCCGCCCGCAAAGGCATTGCGCCACTAAATTCTTATAGCCCCCTGCACGCCGTTATCGCCGTAAACGTTTGCCGCCATTCTTGCCAGCGCCACTGCGCGTTAATTGCCCGTAGCGTTCCGCCCTCACATTCACCTGGCCTCCCCTGCACGCCGTTATTGCCCGTAAGCGTTGCGCCACTCATTCTTATGGCCCCCTGCGCGTTAATACGCCCGTGGGTGATTTGCCGCCACTCATTCTTGTCGCCTCCTCGCCGTTCATCGCCCGTAAAAGCGTTACGCCACTCATTCTCTGCTCGCCTCCTGCGTTAATGGCTCGTGGCGTTGCATCCTCCATTCTTGCCAGCTACCGCCGTTGTCGCCGTAGGCGATTGCCGCCTTTATGGCCTCACTGCACGCCGTTGTGTCGCCCGTAAAGAGCGATTGCGCCACTACATTCTTATGCTTTTCTACCGCCGTTAATCGCCCGTAAAGCCGTTACGCCACTACATTAACATAGCCCCCCCACCTGCGCCGTTAATCGCCCGTAGCCGTTACGCCACTATTCTTCGCCAAGCCCCTCCTGCACGCGTTAATACGCCCGTAAGCGTTACCGCCCGCATTGCTGCTCGCCTCCCTGCGCCGTTATTCGCCCGTAAAACGTGCCGCCACTCATTATTCTTCCGCCCCCTGTCGCCGTTAATCGCCCATAAAGCGTGCCGCCCCTCATTCTTGCCAGCCCCCTGCCGCCGTTGTCGCCCGTAAAGGCGTTGCACTTTTCATTCTTCGCCAGCCTCCTGCGCGTTAATTGCCGTAAGCTTGATTACACGCCGCCATTCTTGTAGCCTCCCTGCGCCGTTGTTGCCGTAAGGCGATTTACTTACGCCCCACTCATTCTTATAGCCCCCCTGCACGCCGTTAATAACCCGTAAAACATTACACGCCACTCATTCTTATGGCCCCTGCGCGTTAATGCCGTAAAGAAGCGTGCACGCCCACTCATTCTTGCGCCCCCTACGCCGTTAATACTTCCCGTAAAGCGTTGCCGCCCTGTTCTTACTTATAGCCCCCTGCGCCGTTGTCGCCCGCAAAGCGGTGCGCCCTCTTCTTATCCTTGCCTCCCCTACCGCCCGTTATTCGCCCGTAAGCGTGCACGCCACTCATTCTTATCGCCCGCTGCCGCGTTAATCGCCGTAAGCGTTACGCCACTCATTCTTCCCCTTATTTTACTGCCGCCGTTAATCGCCGTAAGCGTTACGCCACTATTCTTATGGCCCTCCTGCGCGTTAATCGCCACGTGCGTTACGCCCACTCATTCTTATCGCCTCCCCTGCCACCGTTATTCCCCGTGAGCGGTGCCGTATCATTCTTATATTACCTATGCGCCGTTAATCGCCCGTAAAGGCGTTGCCGCCACTCATTCTTATGGCCCCCTGCCGCCGTTAATTGCCGTAAAGCGTTGTCGCCGCTATTTTATGGCACCCCTGCGCCGTTAGTTGCCGTGGCGTTGCGCCACTATTCTTATAGCCCCTGCGCGTTAATCGCCGCCAAGGCGTTGCCGCCACTTTCATTCTTATTTTTACGCGTTTCGCCCGTGGCGTTGCGCCACTGTATTATGGCCCCCCTACGCGTTATTGCGCCGTGGCGTTGCCGCCACTCATTCTTGTGGCCCCCCCTGCCGCGTTGTTGTCGCCGTAAGGCGTTGCCGCCACTCGTTCTTATATTTTGCGCTTGCGTTATTAGCCCGTGGGCGATTGCGCCACTCGTTCTTGTGGCCCGCTACGCCGTTATTGATAAGAGGGCGTTGCGCAACTCATTCTTAAGCCCCTACGCCGTTAATCGCCCGTAAAGCGTTGCCGCTTTCATTCTTACTGGCCCGTCCCTGCGCCGTTATTCGCCGTAAAGCGTTACGCCACTCATTCTTATCGCCCCTCTGCGGCGTTAGCCATCGCCCGTGGCGTTGCGCCACTCATTATGGCCCCTGTACGCCGTTATGCGCCCCGTAAGGCCGGTTGCGCCCTCATTCTTGCCCCTGCCGCCGTTGTCGCCCGTGAAACGTTGCGCCACTTCATTCTTATGGCACTCCCTGCGCCGTTAATGTCGCCAGCGTGCCGCCACGTCGTTTTATGGCCCCCCTGCTGGTTAATGTCGCCCGTAGGCGTTGCCGCCACTCTCTTCTTCGCCTCCTGCCTGCGTTAATCGCCGTGGCGATTGCGCCGCTCATTCTTGTCGCCTCCCTGCGCGTTAATGTCGCCCACTCATTCTTATGGCCCCCTGCGCCGTTAATCGCCGGTAAAAGGCGATGCGTACTTTCATTCTGTATCGGCCTCTGCCGCCGTTAATCGCCGTAAAGCGTGCGCCACTCATTCTGCGCCTCCCTGCCGCCGTTAACCGCCGTAAAGCGTTGCCGCCACTATTCTTATTGCCCCCCTGCGCCGTTATCGCCGTGAGCGTTGCGCCCTCATTCTTATGGCCCCCTGCGCCGTTATTGCCCGTAAGCATTGCGCCCACTCATTCTCTGTGCCTCCCCTGCGCCTTTATTCGCCGTAAAGCGTTGCCCTACCTTCTTATGGCCCCCCTACGCCGTTAATCGACCGCCAAGGTTGCGCTCATTCTTATGGCCCCCTGCGCGTTAATCGCCCGTGGCGTTGCCGCCACTCATTCTTATGGCCCTCCTGCGCTTGCGTTAATCGCCCGTAGGCGTTGCGCCACTCATTCTTCTTACTGCCGCCGTTAATCGCCCGTAAAGCGTTGCCGCCACTCATTCTTATAGCCTCCCTGCACCCGTTAATCGCCCGTGAGCGTTGCCTACTCATTCTTATGGCCCCCGCCCGTTATCGCCCGTAAGCGTTGCGCCACTCATTCTTATGGTCCACACTGCGCCGTTAATCGCCCGTAAGCGTTGCGCCACTCATTCTTGGCCCCCTGCGGCCGTTAATCGCCCGTGGCGTTACGCCACTCATTCTTATGGCCCCCCTGCGTTAATCGCCCGTGGCACGCCACTCATTCTTATAGCCCCCCTGTCGCCGTTATTCGCCCGTGGCGTTGCAGCCACTCATTCTTATGGCCCCCCCTGCGCCCGTTAATCGCCCGTGGGCGATTGCGCCACTCATTCTTATAGCCCCTGCCGCGTTATTATCGCCCGTAAAGGCGTTGCCGCCACTCATTCTTATGGCCCCCTGCGCCCGTTAATAGCCCGTAAAAGCGTTACCGCCACTCATTCTTATAGCCCCCCCTGCCGCGTTATCGCCCGTAAAGCGTGCGCCACTATTCTTATCGCCTCCCCTGCGCCGTTATTCGCCCGGAAGGCGTGCCGCCACTCATTCTTATGGCCCCCTGCACGTCGTTAATCGCCCGTGGCGTGCCGCCACTCATTCTTATGGCCTCCCCTGCGCCGGTTGTCGCCCGTGGCGTTGCCGCCACTCATTCTTATGGCCTCCCTGCCGCGTTAATCGCCCGTAAGCGTTTCGCCACTCATTCTTATCGCCTCCCCTGCGCGTTAATCGCCCGCGAGGCGTTGCCGCCACTCATTCTTATGGCCCCCCTGCGCGCCGTTAATCGCCCGTAAGGCGTTGCCATACTCATTCTTATGGCCTCCCCTGCGCTGTCATAAGCCGTGAAGCGTTGCCGCCACTCATTCTTATGGCCTCCCTGCCGCCGTTAATCGCCCGTGAGCGATTGCGCCACTCATTCTTATGGCCCCCTGCGCGTTAATCGCCCGTAAAGCGTTGCGCCACTCATTCTTATAGCCCCCTGCCGCCGTGTCGTCCGTAAGCGTTGCCGCCACTCATTCTTATCGCCTCCTGCCGCGTTATTCGCCGTAAGCGTTGCGCCACTCATTATCGCCCCCTGTCGCCGTTAATCGCCCGCAGGCGTTGCCGCCACTCATTCTTATGGCCCCCCTGCCGTTGTCGCCGTAAAGCGTTGCCGCCACTCATTCTTATGGCCTCCTGCCGCCGTTAATCGCCCGTGGCGTTGCGCTCACTCATTCTTATGGCCCCCTGCCGTTAATCGCCCGTAAGCGTTGCCGCCCTCATTCTTATGGCCTCCCTGCGCGGGTTAATCGCCGTGAGCGTTGCCCACTCATTCTTATGGCCCCCTCCGCCGTTAATCGCCCGTAAGCGTTGCGCCGCTTCATTCTTATAGCCCCCCTGCGCCGTTAATCGCCCGTAAGGCGTTACGCCGCTCATTCTTATGCCCCCCTGCGCCGTTAATCGCCCGTGGCGTTACGCCACTCATTCTTATGGCCCCCCGCCGTTGTCGCCCGTAAGGCGTTGCGCCACTCATTCTTATAGCCCCCTGCGCCGTTATTCGCCCGTAAGCGTTGCCGCACTCATTCTTATGGCCCCCTGCGCCGTTATTCGCCCGTAAGCGTTGCGCCACTCATTCTTATGGCCCCCTGCGCCGTTAATATGCCGCGGCGTTGCGCCCTCATTCTTACTCGCCTCCCCTGCGCCGTTAATTGCCCGTAGCGATTCGCCACTCATTCTTATAGCCTCCTGCCGCCGTTAATTGCCCGTGAGCGTTGCCGACTCATTCTTATGGCCCCCCTGCCGTTAATCGCCCGTGGCGTTGCCGCCACTCATTCTTATGGCCCCCTGCCGCGTTAATCGCCGTAAGCGATTGCCGCCACTCATTCTTATGGCCCCCCTACGCCGTTAATCGCCCGTAAAGCGTTGCCGCCACTCATTCTTATAGCCCCCCTGCCGTTGTTATCGCCGTAGCGTTGCGCCACTCATTCTTATCGCCTCCCTGCGCGTTATTCGCCCGTAGGCGTTACGCCACTATTGTTATCGCCCGCTGCGCCGTTAATCGCCCGTAAGCGTTGCGCCATTCTGCCGCCCCCTGCGCGTTAATATGCCCGTAAAGCGTTGCCGCCACTCATTCTTATGGCCTCCTGCGCCGTTAATCGCCCGTAAGGCGTTGCGCCACTCATTCTTATCGCCTCCCTGCGCGTTATTCGCCCGTAAGGCGTTGCCGCCACTCCATTCTTTTCGCCCCCTGTCGCCGTTAATCGCCCGTAGGCGTTGCCCCACTCATTCTTATGGCCCCCCCTGCCGCGTTAATCGCCGTAAGGCGATTGCCGCCCACTCATTTTATGGCCCCCTGCCGCCGTTAATAGCCCGTGGCGTTGCGCCACTCATTCTTATGGCCCCCTGCGCGTTAATCGCGTGGCGTTGCGCCCTATTCTTGGCCCCCTGCGCCGTTATCGCCCGTAAGCGTTGCCGCCCACTCATTGTGCTTATTTGCGCGTTAATCGCCCGTAAGGCGTTGCGCCACTCATTAATGGCCCCCCCTGCCGCCGTTATTCGCCCGTAAGGCGTTGCCGCCACTCATTCTTATGGCCCCCTGCGTTAATCGCCCGTGAAGCGTTGCGCCACTTTCATTCTTATGGCCCCCCTGCGCCGTTAATCGCCCGTGAGGCGTTGCCGCCACTCATTCTTATGGCCCCCCTGCCGCCGTTATCGCCCGTAAGGCGTTGCCGCCCTCATTCTTATGGCCCCCTGCGCCGTTAATGCCCGTAGGCGTTACGCCACTCATTCTTATCGCCTCCCTGCGCCGTTATTAGCCCGTAAGAGCGTGCCGCCACTCATTCTTATCGCCCCTGCCGCCGTTATCGCCCGTGAGCGTTGCGCCACTTCATTCTTATGGCCCCCCTACCGCCGTTAATCGCTGGTACTATTGCGCCACTCATTCTTGCTTTTACCCCTTGCATCGCCCGTAAGCGTTGCCGCCACTCATTCTTATCCTCCCTGCCGCCGTTAATCGCCCGTAAAGGCGTTGCCGCCACTCATTCTTATGGCCCCCTGCGCCGTTAATCGCCCGTAAGCGTTGCGCCACTCATTCTTATCGCCTCCCTGCGCCGTTAATCGCCCGTAAAGGCGTTGCCGCCACTCATTCTTATCGCCTCCTGCTGCCGTTATCGCCCGTAAGCGTGCGCCTTTCATTCTTATGGCCCCCTGCGCGTTAATCGCCCGTAAAGCGTTACGCCACCTCATTCTTAAGCCTCCCTGCGCCGTTAATCGCCCGTAAGCGTTGCCCCCACTCATTCTTATGGCCTCCCTGCGCCGTTAATCGCCTGTAAAGGCATTACTCATTCTTGCCCTCCGCGTTGTCGCCGTAAAGCGTGCACTCATTCTTATCGCCCCCTGCCGTTAATCGCCCGTAGCGTTGCGCCACCATTCGTCGCCTCCCTGCGCCGTTAATCGCCCGTAGCGTGCCTACTCATTCTTATCGCCCCTGCGCGTTAATTGACCGCAAAAGCGTGCCGCCACTTTCATTCTTATGGCCCCCTGCCGCCGTTATCGCCCGTGAGCGATTGCCGCCACTCATTCTTAGCCCTCCTGCCGCAGTTAATCGCCCGTAAAGCGTTGCCGCCACTCATTCTTCTAGCCCCCCTACGCCGTTAATCGCCCGTAGGTGATTGCCGCCACTCATTCTTATGGCCTCCCTGCGCCGTTAATCGCCCGTAAGGCGTTGCCGCCACTCATTCTTATGGCCCCCTGCCGCCGTTAATCGCCCGTAAGGCGTTGCGCCACTCATTCTTATGGTCCCCCTGCCGCCGTTAATCGCCCGTAAGGCGTTGCCGCCACTCATTCTTATGGCCCCCTGCCGCCGTTAATCGCCCGTAAGCGATTGCCGCCTCATTCTTATGGCCCCCCTGCCGCCGTTAATCGCCCGTAAGCGTTGCCGCCACTCATTCTTATGGCCCCCTGCCGCCGTTATTCGCCCGTAAGCGTTGCCGCCACTCATTCTTATGGCCCCCTGCGCCGTTAATCGCCCGTAAGCGTTGCGCCCACTCATTCTTAGCCCCCCTGCCGCCGTTTCGCCCGTAGGCGATTCGCCACTCATTCTTATAGCCCCCTACGCCGTTAATCGCCCGTAAGCGTTGCGCCCGCCATTCTTATGGCCCCCCTGCCGGTTAATCGCCCGTAAAGGCGTTGCGCCACTCATTCTTATCGCCTCCCTGCGCCGTTATTTGCCCGTGGCGTGCCGCCACTCATTCTTATGGCCCCCCTGCATGGTTAATCGCCCGTAAGCGATTGCGCCACTCATTCTTATCGCCTCCCTGCCGCCGTTAATCGCCCGTAAGGCGTTGCGCCACTCATTCTTATCGCCTCCCTGCCGCCGTTAATCGCCCGTAAAGCGTTGCCGCCACTCTTCTTTAGCCCCCCTGCCGCCGTTAATCGCCCGTAAAGCGTTGCCGCCACTCATTCTTGCAGCCTCCTGCGCTGTCAATGTCGCCGTAAAGCGTTGCGCCCACTCTTCTTATGGCCTCCCTGCCGCCGTTAATCGCCCGTAAAGCGTTGCGCCTCATTCTTATAGCCCCCCTGCGCCGTTATCGCCCGTAAGGCGTTGCCGCCACTATTCTTATGGCCCCCTGCCGCCGTTAATCGCCCGTAAGGCGTTGCCGCCACTCATTCTTATCGCCTCCCTGCCGCCGTTATTCGCCCGTAAGGCGTTACGCCCACTCATTCTTATCGCCCCCTGTCGCCGTTAATCGACCGTAAGGCGTTGCCGCCACTCATTCTTATGGCCCCCCTGCCGCCGTTAATCGCCCGTGAGCGTTGCCGCCACTCATTCTTATGGCCCTCCCTCCGCCGTTAATCGCGGCGTTGCCGCCACTCATTCTTATGGCCCCCTGCCGCCGTTAATCGCCCGTAAGGTACGCCACTCATTCTTATGGCCTCCCTGCGCGTTAATCGCCCGTAGGCGATTCGCCACTTTCATTCTTGGCCCCCCCTGCGCGTTAATCGCCCGTAAAGCGTTGCGCCACTCATTCTTATGGTCCCCCTGCCGCCGTTAATCGCCGTAAGGCGTTGCCGACTCATTCTTATGGCCCCCCTGCCGCGTTAATCGCCCGTGAAGCGTTCGCGCCACTCATTCTTATGGCCCCCCTGCGCCGTTGTCGCCCGTAAGCGATTGCCGCCACTCATTCTTATGGCCCCCCTGCCGCCGTTATTCGCCCGTAGGCGATTGCGCCACTCATTCTTATCGCCTCCCTGCCGCCGTTATTCGCCCGTAAGGCGTTACGCCACTCATTCTTATCGCCTCCCTGCCGCGAGTTTCGCCCGTAAAGCGGTGCCGCCACTCATTCTTATGGCCCCCCTGCCGCCGTTAATCGCCCGTAAGGCGTTGCCGCCACTCTTATGGCCTCCCCTGCGCTGTCATCGCCCGTAAGCGTTGCCGCCACTCATTCTTAGGCCTCCCCTGCCGCCGTTAATCGCCCGTAAGGCGTTGCCGCCACTCATTCTTATGGCCCCCTGCGCCGTTAATCGCCCGTAAGGCGTTGCCGCCACTCATTCTTATGGCCCCTGCCGCCGTTAATCGTCCGTAAGGCGTTGCCGCCACTCATTCTTATCGCCTCCCCTGCGCGTTGTTATCGCCCGTGGCGTTGCGCCACTCATTCTTATCGCCCCCTGTCGCCGTTAATCGCCCGTAGGCGATTGCCGCCACCATTCTTATGGCCCCTGCCGCCGTTAATTGCCCGTAAGGCGTTGCCGCCACTCATTCTTATGGCCTCCTGCGCCGTTAATCGCCCGTAGCGTTGCCGCCACTCATTCTTATGGCCCCCCCTGCACTTAATCGCCCGTAAGGCGTTGCCGCCACTCATTATGGCCTCCTGCCGCCGTTAATCGCCCGTAAGGCGTTGCGCCACTCATTCTTATGGCCCCCCTGCGCCGTTAATCGCCCGTAAGGGCGTTGCGCCGCTCATTCTTATGGCCCCCTGCGCCGTTAATCGCCCGTGGCGTTGCCGCCGCACTCATTCTTATGGCCCCTGCTGCCGTTAATCGCCCGTAAAGCGTTGCCGCCACTCATTCTTATGGCCCCCTGCGGCGTTAATCGCCCGTAAGGCGTTGCCGCCACTCATCTTATGGCCCCCCTGCCGCTGTTAGCCCGTAAGGCGATTGCGCCACTCATTCTTATGGCCCCCCTGCCGCCGTTATTCGCCCGTGGGCGATTGCGCCACTCATTCTTATGGCCCCCTGCGCGTTAATCGCCCGTAAGGCGATTGCCGCCACTCATTCTTATGGCCCCTGCCGCCGTTAATCGCCCGTAAGGCAATTGCCGCCACTCATTCTTATGGCCCCCTGCCGCCGTTAATCGCCCGTAAGCAATTGCCGCCACTCATTCTTATAGCCCCCCTGCCGTTAATCGCCCGTAAGGCGATTGCGCCACTATTCTTATTTCCGCCGTTAATCGCCCGTGGGCGATTGCCGCCACTCATTCTTATGGCCCCCTGCCGCCGTTAATCTCCCGTAAGCGTTGCGCCACTCATTCTTATGGCCTCCCTGCGCCGTTAATCGCCCGTAAAGCGGTGCCCCACTCTTTCTTCGCCGCTCAGGCGATTGCCGCCACTCATTCTTATCGCCTCCTGCCGCCGTTAATCGCCCGTAAGGCGATTGCGCCCATCATTCTTTTGCGCGTTAAGCGCCAGGCGTTGCGCCACCATTCTTATGGCCTCCTGCTGCCGTTAATCGCCCGTAAGGCGTTGCGCCCACTCATTCTTATGGCCTCCCTGCCGCCGTTAATCGCCCGTAAGGCGATTGCCGCCACTCATTCTTATCGCCTCCCTGCGCCGTTAATCGCCCGTGAAGGCGATTGCGCCACTCATTCTTATGGCCCCCCTGCCGCCGTTAATCGCCCGTAAGGCGATTGCCGCCACTCATTCTTATGGCCTCCTGCCGCCGTTAATCGCCCGTAAGGCGATTACGCCCTTATTCTTATGGCTTCCCTGCGCCGTTAATCGCCCGTAAAGGCGTTGCCGCCACTCATTCTTATGGCCCCCCTGCGCCGTTAATCGCCCGTAAGGCGTTGCGCCACTCATTCTTATGGCCCCCTGCCGCCGTTAATCGCCCGTAGGCGTTGCGCCACTCATTCTTATCGCCTCCCCTGCCGCCGTTAATCGCCCGTAAGGCGTTGCCGCCACTCATTCTTATCGCCCCCTGTCGCCGTTATTCGCCCGTAAGGCGATTGCCGCCACTCATTCTTATCGCCCCTGTCGCCGTTAATCGCCCGTGAGGCGTTGCCGCCACTCATTCTTATGGCCCCCTGCCGCCGTTAATCGCCCGTGAGCGTTGCGCCACTCATTCTTATGGCCCCCTGCGCCGTTAATCGCCCGTAAGGCGATTGCGCCACTCATTCTTATGGCCCCCCTGCGCCCGTTAATCGCCCGTAAGGCGATTGCAGCCACTCATTCTTATGGCCCCCCTGCCGCCGTTAATCGCCCGTAAGGCGATTGCGCCACTCATTCTTATGGCCCCCTGCCGCCGTTATTCGCCCGTAAAGGCGTTGCCGCCACTCATTCTTATGGTCCCCCTGCCGCCGTTAATCGCCCGTAAGCGTTGCCGCCACTCATTCTTATGCCCCCTGCCGCCGTTAATCGCCCGTAAGGGTACGCCACTCATTCTTATGGCCCCCTGCGCCCGTTAATCGCCCGTAGGCGATTGCCGCCACCATTCATATGGCCCCCTACCGCCTTTAATCGCCCGTAAGCGATTGCCGCCACATTCTTGGCCCCCCTGCCGCCGTTAATCGCCCGTAAGGCGTTGCCGCCACTCATTCTTATCGCCTCCCTGCCGCCGTTATTCGCCCGTAAGGCGTTTCGCCACTCATTCTTATCGCCCCCTGCGCCGTTAATCGCCCGTGGCGTTGCGCCACTCATTCTTATGGCCCCCTGCCGCCGTTAATCGCCCGTAAGCGATTGCCGCCACTCATTCTTATGGCCCCCTGCCGCCGTTAATCGCCCGTAAGGCGTTGCCGCCACTTCTTAGCCTCCTGCTGCGTTAATCGCCCGTAGCGATTGCCGCCCCACTCATTCTATGGCCTCCCCGCCGTTAATCGCCCGTGGGCGTTGCCGCCACTCATTCTTATCGCCTCCCTGCCGCCGTTAATCGCCCGTAAAGCGTTGCGCCACTCATTCTTATGGCCCCCCTGCTGCGTTAATCGCCCGTAGGCGATTGCCGCCACTCATTCTTATCGCCTCCCTGCCGCCGTTATTCGCCCGTAAGGCGTTGCCGCCACTCATTCTTATCGCCCCCTGTCGCCGTTATTCGCCCGTAAAGGCGTTGCGCCACTCATTCTTATCGCCCCCTGCCGTTAATCGCCCGTAAGGCGTTTACGCCCTCATTCTTATGGCCCCCCTGCCGTTAATCGCCGTAAAGGCGTTGCCGCCACTCATTCTTATAGCCTGCCGCCGTTAATCGCCGTAAGGCGTTGCCGCCACTCATTCTTATGGCCCCCCTGCGCCGTTAATCGCCCGTAAGGCGATGCAGCCACTCATTCTTGGCCCCCTGCCGCCGTTAATCGCCCGTAGGCGTTGCCGCCACTCATTCTTATGGCCCCCTGCGCCGTTATTCGCCCGTAAGGCGTTGCGCCCACTCATTCTTATGGTTCCCCTGCGCGTTAATCGCCCGTAAGGCGTTGCGCCCTCATTCTTATGGTCCCCCTGCGTTAATCGCCCGTAAGGCGATTGCCGCCACTCATTCTTATAGCCCCCCTGCCGCGTTAATCGCCGTAAAGCGGTGCGCCATTCATTCTTATGGCCCCCTACGCCTGTCGCCCGTAAGCGTTGCGCCACTCATTCTTATGGCCCCCCTGCCGCCGTTAATCGGCCGTAAGGCGTTGCGCCACTCATTCTTATCGCCTCCTGCGTTGATTCGCCCGTAAGGCGATTCGCCACTCATTCTTATCGCCCCCCTGCCGCCGTTAATCGCCCGTAAGGCGTTGCCGCCACTCATTCTTATGGCCCCCTACCGCCGTTAATCGCCCGTAAGGGCGTTGCGCCACTCATTCTTATGGCCCCTGCCGCCGTTAATCGCCCGTAAGGCGATTGCCGCCACTCATTCTTATGGCCTCCCTGCTGCCGTTAATCGCCGTAAAGGCGTTGCCGCCACTCATTCTTATGGCCTCCCTGCCGCCGTTAATCGCCCGTAAGGCGATTGCGCCACTCATTCTTATCGCCTCCCTGCCGCCGTTAATCGCCCGTAAGGCGTTGCGCCCACTCATTCTTATGGCCCCCTGCGCCGTTAATCGCCCGTAAGGCGTTGCCGCCACTCATTCTTATGGCCCCTGCCGCCTTGTTTCGCCTGTAAGGCGATTGCCGCCACTCATTCTTATGGCCCCCTGCGCCGTTATTCGCCCGTAAGGCGTTGCGCCACTCATTCTTATGGCCCCTGCATGGTTAATCGCCGTGGAAGGCGTTGCGCCACTCATTCTTATGGCCCCCTGCTGCCGTTAATGCCCGCCAAAGGCGTTGCATCCATTCATTCTTATGGCCCCCTGCCGTTAATCGCCCGTAGGCGTTGCCGCCACTTCATTCTTATGGCCCCTGCCGCCGTTAATCGCCCGTAGGCGATTGCACCACTCATTCTTATCGCCTCCTGCCGCCGTTATTCGCCCGTAAGGCGTTGCCGCCACTCATTCTTATCGCCCCCTGCGCCGTTAATCGCCCGTAAGCGTTGCCGCCACTCATTCTTATGGCCCCCTACCGCCGTTAATCGCCCGTAAGCGTTGCCGCCACTCATTCTTGGCCCCTGCGCGTTAATCGCCCGTAAGGCGTTGCCGCCACTCATTCTTATGGCCTCCCTGCGCCGTTAATCGCCCGTAAGGCGTTGCGCCACTCATTCTTATGGCCTCCTGCGCCGTTAATCGCCCGTAGGCGTTGCGCCACTCATTCTTATCGCCTCCCTGCGCCGTTAATCACCCGTGGGCGGTTGCCTACTCATTCTTATGGCCCCCTGCTGCGTTAATCGCCCGTGAGGCGTTGCGGCCACTCATTCTTATGGCCTCCCTGCGCCGTTAATCGCCCGTGGGCGTTGCCGCCACTCATTCTTATGGCTTCCTGCCCGCCGTTATTCGCCGTGAGGCGTTGCGCCACTCATTCTTATAGGTCCCCTGCGCCGTTAATCGCCCGTAGGCGTTGCCGCCCACTCATTCTTATGGTCCCCTGCGCCCGTTAATCGCCCGTGAGAGCGGTGCGCCCTCAAAA
>NW_024740545.1:0-15999 GCF_018991925.1 Homarus americanus | reverse complement strand
AAGGAGAGTGGAAGTTGCGTGAGAGTGCCTGGAAGGTGGTGTGGAGCGCCTGAAGGTGGTGTGTGTGGGGAGTGTTCTGAAGGTGGTGGGAGTGTCTGAAGGTGGTGTGGAAGGTTGAAGGTGGGTGGGGAGTGCTGAAGGTGGGAGAGTGCCTGAAGGTGGTGTGAGTGTTTGGAAGGTAGTATGGGAGTGTTTGAAGGTGGTGGGAGTGCTCTGAAGGTGGTGTGGGGAGTGTTTGAAGATGGTGAGAGCTGAAGTTGGTGTGGGAATGTCTGAAGGTGGTGGAGAGTGTTAAGGTGGTGGGAGTGTCTGAAGGTGGTGTAGAGTGTTCTGGTGGTGGGAGTGACTGAAGGTGGGATGCCTGAAGGTGTGGAGAGTGTCTGAAGGTGGTGTGTGGAGTGTCTGAAGGTGAGGAGTGTGGGGAGCCTGAAAGTGGTGTGAGAGTGTCTGAATTGTAGGTTGGAGCACACTGAAGGTGGTGTGGGGAGTGTCTGAAGGTGGTGTGGGAGTGCCTGAAGGTGGTGGGAGTGCCTGAAGGTGGTGTGGGGAGTGCCTGAAGGTGGTGGGGAGTGCCTGAAGGTGGGGGAGTGCCTGAAGGTGGGAGGGGAATCCTGAAGGTGGTGTGGGAGGTTTGAAGGTGGTGGGAGGTCTGAAGGTGGTGTGGGGAGTCTGAAGGTGGGGGAGGTCTGAAGGTGGTGTGGGAGTGTCTGAAGGTGGTGTGGGAGTGCTCTGAAGGTGGTGGGGAGGTTTCAAAGGTGGTGTGGGGTGCGCTGAAGGTGGAGAGTGGGTTCTGAAGGTGGTGTGGAGTGTCTGAAGGTGGTGTGGAGTGTCTGAAGGTGGTGTGAGTGTCTGAAGGTGGTGTGAAGTGACTGTGGTGGGGAGGTCTGGAATGGGGGAGTGTCTGAAGGTGGAGGGGAGTGCCTGAAGGTGGTGTGGGGAGTGCCTGAAGGTGGATGGGGATGTCTGAAGGTGGTGAGTGTCTGAAGGTGGTGTGAGAGTGCCTGAAGGTGGTATGAGTTCAAAGGTGGTGTGAGAGTGTTCGAAGGTGGTGTGGGAGTGCCTGAAGGGTGTAAAGGTCTGAAGGTGGTGGGGAGGTTCGAAGGAGGAGTGCCTGAAGGTGGTGAGTGCTGAAGGCAGGAGTGTTGAGTGTGGAGGGGAGTGCCTGAAGGTGGTGGGTGCCTGAAGGTGGTGGGGGAGGGCCTGAAGGTGGTGTGAGTGCCTGAAGGTGGTGTGGGAGTGCCTGAGGGGTGGTGAGGAGTGCTGAATGGTGTGTGATGCCCAGGTGGTGTGGAGTCTGAAGGTGGTGTGGGAGTGCCTGAAGGTGTGTGAGCCTGAAGGTGGTGTGGGGAGTGCCCATGGAGGGGAGTGCCTGAAGGTGGTGTGGAGAGTGTCTGAAGGTGGTGTGGGGAGTGCTCTGAAGGTGGTGGGAGAGCCTGAAGGTGGTGTGAGTACTGAAGGTGGTGTGGGAGTGTCTGAAGGTGGGAGGGAGGTGAAGGTGGGAGGTGAGAGTGCCTGAAGGTGGGAGGGGAGTGCCTGAAGGTGGTGTAGAAGGCCTGAAGGTGGTGGGAGTGCCTGAAGGTGGTGTGTGGGTTGCCTGAAGGTGGTGTGGGAGTGCCTGGAAGGTGGGAGTGCCTGAAGGTGGAGTGAAATGCCTGAAGGTGGTGGAAGTGTCTGAAGGTGGTGGGAGTGTCTGAAGGTGGTGTGTGGAGAGTGCCTGAAGGTGGAGAGAGTCTGAAGGTGTGTGAGAGTGCCTGAAGGTGGTGTAGGAGTGTCTGAAGGTGGTGTGGAGTGACTGAAGTGGTGGGAGTGCCTGAAGGTGGTGTGAGAGTGTCTGAAGGTGAGAGGAGTGTTTGAAGGTGGTGTGGGAGTTCTGAAGGTGGGGCGGGAGTGTCTGAAGGTGGTAGGAGAGTCTGATGGTGTGGGAGTGCCTGAAGGTGGTATGGGGAGTGTGTGAAGGTGGTGGGGAGTGTCTGAAGGTGGAGTAGCCTGAAGGTGGTGTGGGAGTGTCTGAATGTGGAGTGGGAGTGTCTGAAGGTGGTGTAGGAGTGTCTGAAGGTGGTGTGGGAGTGCCTGAAGGTGGTGTGGGAGTGCCTGAAAGTGGTGGGAATGCCTGAAGGTGGTGTGGGAGGTCTGAAGGTGGAGTGTGGAAATACCTGAAGGTGGTGTGGGAGTGTTCAGGTGTGGAGTGGAGGTCTGAAGGTGGTGTGTGAGTGCCTGAAGGTGGTGGGAGTGCCTGAAGGTGGTGTGTGGGAGTGTCTGAAGGTGGTGTGAGAGTGTCTGAAGGTGGTGTGGGAGTGCATGAAGGTGGTGTGAAAGGTCTGAAGGTGGTGTGGGGAGGCCTGAAGGTGGGTGTGTGGGAGGCCTAGTGAGGTGTGTGGAGTGTCTGAAGGTGGTGTGAGAGTGTCTGAAGGTGGTGAGAGTGTTTGAAGGTGGTGTGGGAGTGCCTGAAGGTGGTGTGAGGTCTGAAGGTGGTGTGTGAGAGGCCTGAAGGTGGTGTGTGGAGTGTCAGGCTGGTGTGGAGAGTGTATAGGTGGTGTGAGTGCCTGAAGGTGGTGTGGGAGTGTCTGAAGGTGGTGTAGGAGTGTCTGAAGGTGGTGTGGGAGTGTCTGAAGGTGGTGTGGGAGTGCCTGAAGGGGTGTTGTAGAGTCCTGAAGGTGGTATGGGAGGGTCTGAAGGTGGTGTGGAATGCTCAAGGTGGTGTTGGAGTGTCTGAAGGTGGTGTGGAGAGTGCCTGAAGGTGGTGTGAGTGTCTGAAGGTGGTGTGGAGATGCCTGAAGGTGGTGTGGAGGTCTGAAGGTGGTGTGAGAGTGTCTGAAGGTGGTGTGGGAAGGGCATGAAGGAGGTGTGTGAGAGTGTCTGAAGGTGGTGTTGGAGTGTCTGAAGGTGGTGTGAGAATGCCTGAAGGTGGTGGTGTGGGGAGTGTCTGAAGGTGGTGGGAGGTTCAGGTGGTGTGAGAGTGCCTGAAGGTGGTGTGGAGTGTCTGAAGGTGGTTGAGAGTGTCTGAAGGTGGTGTGGAGGGCCTGAAGGTGGTGTGAGTGTCTGAAGGTGGTGTGGAGTGTCTGAAGGTGGTGTGGGAGTGTCTGAAGGTGGTGTGGAGAGTGCCTGAAGGTGGTGGTGTGGAGTGTCTGAAGGTGGTGGGAGTGTCTGAAGGTGGTTGGGAGTGCCTGAAGGTGGTGTGAGGTGGTCTGAAGGTTGAGTGGGAGTGCCTGAAGGTGGTGTGAGAGTGCTTGAAGGTGGTGTGGGAGTGTCTGAAGGTGGTGTGAGAGCCTGAAGGTGGTGTGGAGGGCCATGAGGTTGAGTGTCTGAAGGTGGTGTGGGAGTGCCTGAAGGTGGTGTGAGAGTGTCTGAAGGTGGTGTGAGAGTGTCTGAAGGTGGTGTGAGAGTGTCTGAAGGTGGTGTGAGAGTGTTTGAAGGTGGTGGGAGTGTCTGAAGGTGGTGTGGAGTGTCTGAAGGTGGTGGGAGAGTGCCTGAAGGTTGTGGGAGGTCTGAAGGTGGTGTGGGAGTGCCTGAAGGTGGTGTGGGAGTGCCTGAAGGTGGTTGGGGAGGCCTGAAGGTGGTGGAGTGTCTGAAGGTGGTGTGTGGGAGTGCCTGAAGGTGTGTGGGAGGTCTGAAGGTGGTGTAGAGTGTCTGAAGGTGGTGTGGGAGGCCTGAAGGAGGGAGGCCTGGAAGGTGGTGTGTGTGGGAGTGCCTGAAGGTGGTGTGGGAGGTCTGAAGGTGGTGGAGTGCCTGAAGGTGGTGTGTGGAGTGTCTGAGGTGGTGGGAGAGTGGCTGAAGGTGGTGTGAGAGTGTTCAAAGGTGGTGGGGAGGTCTGGTGTGGTGGAGTGCCTGAAGGTGGTGTGTGGGAGTGCCTGAAGGTGGTGTGGAGTGTCTGAAGGTTGTGTGTGGAGAGTGTCTGAAGGTGGTGTGAGAGTGCTGAAGGTGGTGAGTGTCTGAAGTGGTGTGAGAGTGCCTGAAGGTGGTGTGGAGGTCTGAAGTAGTGTAGGAGTGTCTGAAGGTGGTGAGAGGTTCGAAGGTGGTGTGAGAGGCCTGAAGGTGGTGTGGGAGGACTGAAGGTGGTGTGGGAGGCTCTGAAGGTGGGTGGGAGTGTCTGAAGGTGGTGGAGAGTGCCTGAAGGTGGTGTGTGGGAGTGTCTGAGGGTGGTGTAGGAGGTCTGAAGGTGGTGTGAGAGTGTCTGAAGGTGGTGAGAGAGTCTGAAAAGGTGGTGGTGGGAGTGTCTGAAGGTGGTGGTGGAGTGTCTGAAGGTGGTGTGGGAGTGCCTGAAGGAGGGGAGTGTCTGAAGGTGTGTGGGGAGTGTCTGAAGGTGGTGTGGAGTGCCTGAAGGTGGTGTGGGAGTGCCTGAAGGTGGTGTGGGAGTGTCTTGAAGGTGGTGAGAGTGTCTGAAGGTGGTGGGGAGTGTCTGAAGGTGGTGTGAGAGTGCCTGAAGGTGGTGTGGAGTGTCTGAAGGTGGTGTGGGAGTGTCTGAAGGTGTGTGAGAGTGTCTGAAGGTGGTGTGGAGATGCATGAAGGTGGTGTGGGAGTGTCTGAAGGTGGTGTAGGAGTGTCTGAAGGTGGTGTGAGAGTGTCTGAAGGTGGTGAGAATGTCTGAAGGTGGTGTGGGGAGTGTCTGAAGGGGTGTGTGTGGGAGTGTCTGAAGGTGGTGTGGGAGTGCCTGAAGGAGGTGTGTGGGAGTGTCTGAAGGTGGTGTGGAGTGTCTGAAGGTGGTGTGGGAGTGTCTGAAGGTGGTGAGTGCCTGAAGGTGGTGTGAGTGCGTCTGAAGGTGGTGTGGAGTGTCTGAAGGTGGTGTGGGAGTGTCTGAAGGTGGTGTGGGGATGGCAGGTGGGTGGTGAGGATGTCTGAAGGTGGTGTGGGAGTGTCTGAAGGTGGTGTGGGAATGTCTGAAGGTGGTGGGAGTGTCTGAAGGTGGTGTGAGAGTGCCTGAAGGTGTGTGGGAGTGTCTGAAGGTGGTGTGAGAGTGCTCTGAAGGTGGTGTGGGAGTGTCTGAAGGTGGTGTGAGAGTGTCTGAAGGTGGTGTGGAGTGCCTGAAGGAGGTGTGTGAGAGTGTCTGAAGGTGGTGTGGAGTCTGAAGGTGGTGAGAATGCCAAGGTGTGTGTGGAGTGTCTGAAGGTGGTGGGAGTGTCTGAGGTGGTGTGTGGGAGTGCCTGAAGGTGGTGTGGGAGTGTCTGAAGGTGGTGTGAGTGTCTGAAGGTGGTGTGGGAGTGCCTGAAGGTGGAGTGTCTGAAGGTGGTGTGAGTGTCTGAAGGTGGTGTGAGAGTGCCTGAAGGTGGTGTGAGAGTGCCTGAAGGTGGTGGGAGTGCCTGAAGGTGGGTGGGGAGTGCCTGAAGGTGGTGTGTGGGAGTGTCTGAAGGTGGTGTGGGAGTGTCTGATGGAGTGGGGAGTGCCTGAAGGTGGTGGGAGTGCCTGAAGGTGGTGTAGGAGTGTCTGAAGGTGGTGTGTGGGAGTGCCTGAAGGTGGGGGAGTGTCTGAAGGTGGTGTAGAGTGTCTGAAGGTGGTGTGGGAGTGCCTGAAGGTGGTGTGTGGGATGCTGGAAGGTGGTGTGGGGAGTGCCTGAAGGTGGTGTGGGAGTGTCTGAAGGTGGTGTGGAGAGTGCCTGAAGGTGTTGTGGAGTGTCTGAAGGTGGTGGGAGTGGCTGGAAGGAGGAGTGAGTGTCTGAAGGTGGTGGAGTGTCTGAAGGTGGTGTGGAGTGCCTGAAGGTGGTGTGGGAGTGACTGAATGGTGTGGAGTTTTGAAGGTGGTGTGGGAGTGTCTGGAAATGAGGGAGTGTGCGTGAATGTGGTGTGAGAGTGCCTGAAGATGGTGTGGGGAGTGTCTGAAGGTGGTGTGGAGTGCCTGAAGGTGGTGTGGGAGTGTCTGAAGGTGGTGAGAGTGCCTGAAGGTGGTGGGAGTGCCTGAAGGTGGTGTGTGGGAGTGCCTGAAGGTGGTGTGGGAGTGCCTGAAGGTGGTGTGGAGGTCTGAAGGTGGTGTGAGAGTGCCTGAAGGTGGTGTGAGTGTCTGAAGGTGGTGTGGGAGGGTTGAAGGTGGTGTGAGAGTGTTTGAAGGTGGTGGGAGTGTCCATGATGGTGAGAGTGCCTGAAGGTGGTGTGGATGATGTGTGGAGTTTGGATGGTGTGGGAGTGTCTGAAGGTGGTGTGAGTGGCCTGAAGGTGGTGTGAGAGTGCCTGAAGGTGGTGTGGGAGTGTCTGAAGGTGGTGTGAGAGGCCTGTGAGGGAGTGTCTGAAGGTGGTGTGGGAGGCTCTAGTGTGGTGTGGGAGTGTCTGAAGGTGGTGAGAGTGTCTGAAGGTGGTGTGGGGAGGCCTGAAGGTGGTGTGGGAGTCTTGAAGGTGGTGTGGGAGTGTCTGAAGGTGGTGAGGGAAGGTCTGAAGGTGGTGTGGAGTGTCTGAAGGTGGTGGGAGAGTGCCTAGGTGGTGTGTGGAGAGTCTGAAGGTGGTGGGAGTGTCTGAAGGTGGTGGGAGTGCCTGAAGGTGGTGTGGGAGTGTTTGAAGATGGTGTGGAGAGTGTCTGAAGGTGGTGTGGGGAGGTCTGAAGGTGGTGTGAGAGTGCCTGAAGGTGGTGTGGAGTGTCTGAAGGTGGTGTGGGAGTGGCTGAAGGTAGTGAGAGTGTCTGAAGGTGTGAGAGTGCCTGAAGGTGGTGTGGAGTGTCTGAAGGTGGTGTAGGAGTGTCTGAAGGTGGTGTGAGTGTCTGAAGGTGGTGAGAATGTCTGAAGGTGGTGGGAGTGTCTGAAGGTGGTGGAGGTCTGAAGGTGGTGGGAGTGCCTGAAGGTGGTGTGGGAGTGTCTGAAGGTGGTGTGGGAGTGTCTGAAGGTGGTGTGTGGGAGTGCCTGAAGGTGGTGTAGGAGTGTCTGGGTGTGGTGTGTGGGAGTGTCTGAAGTGTGGTTGGGAGTGTCTGAAGGTGGTGTGGAGGCTGAGGGTGAGTGCCTGAAGGTGGTGTGGGAGTGTCTGAAGGTGGTGTGAGAGTGCCTGAAGGTGGTGTGTGTGGAGGTCCTGAAGGTGGTGTGAGAGTGTCTAGGTGGTGTGGAGGGGCATGAAGGAGGTGTGGAGGAGTGTCTGAAGGTGGTGTGGGAGTGTCTGAAGGTGGTGTGAGAATGCCTGAAGGTGGTGTGAGAGTGTCTGAAGGTGGTGTAGGAGTGTCTGAAGGTGGTGTGTGGGAGTGCCTGAAGGTGGTGTGTGGGAGTGTCTGAAGGTGGTGTGAGAGTGTCTGAAGGTGGTGTGGGAGAGCCTGAAGGTGGTGTGGAGTGTCTGAAGGTGGTGTGAGAGTGTCTGAAGGTGGAGAGTGCATGGTGTGTTTGAGAGTGCCTGAAGGTGGTGTGAGTGACTGAAGGTAGTGTGGGAGGTTCAAGTTGGTGTGGGAGTGCCTGAGGTGGTGTGTGAGATTGTCTGAAGGTGGTGTGGAGTGTCTGAAGGTGGTGGGGGAGTGCGAAGGTGAGGAAGAGGGGGTCTGGTGGGTGTTGGAGGTCTGAAGGTGTTGGGAGTGTCTGAAGGTGGGAGAGTGTCTGAAGGTGGTGGGAGTGTCTGAAGGTGGTGTGGAGGTCTGAAGGTGGGTGTGGGAGTGCCTGAAGGTGTTGTGGGAGTGTCTGAAGGTGGTGTAAGTGGCCTGAAGGTGGTGTGGAGTGCCTGAAGGTGGTGGGAGTGCCTGAAGGTGGTGTGGGAGTGCCTGAAGGTGGTGTGTGGGAGTGTCTGAAGGTGGTGTGTGGAGAGTGCCTGAAGGTGGTGTGTGTGTGGGAGGTCTGAAGGTGGTGTGGAGTGGCTGAAGGTGTGTGTGAGAGTGTCTGAAGGTGGTGGAGTGTCTGAAGGTGGTGTGAGAGTGCCTGAAGGTGGTGTGGGAGTGAATGAAGGTGGTGTGGGAGTTCTTTGAAGGTGGTGTGGGAGTGTGCTGGAAGGTGGGTGTGAGTGTGCCTGATAGGTGTGAGAGTGCCTGAAGGTGGTGTGGAGTGTCTGAAGGTGGTGTGAGAGTGCCTGAAGGTTGTGTGTGGAGGTCTGAAGGTGGTGTGGGAGTGTCTGAAGGTGGTGGGAGTGTCTGAAGGTGGTGTGAGAGTGTCTGAAGGTGGTGTGGGGAGTGCCTGAAGGTGGTTTGGGAGTGTCTGAAGGTGGTGTGGGAGTGTCTGAAGGTGGTGAGGGAGTGTCTGAAGGTGGTGTGGAGAGTGTCTAGGGGTGGTGGAGAGTGCCTGAAGGTGGTGTGTGAGTGTCTGAAGGTGGGTAGTTGGGGAGTCTGAAGGTGGTGTGGGGAGTGTCTGAAGGTGGTGTGAGAGTGCCTGAAGGTGTGTGTGGGAGTGACTGAAGGTGGTGTGGGAGCTTTGAAGGTGGTGTGGGAGTGTGTTGAAGGTGTGAGTGTGCCTGAATGTGGTGTGAGAGTGCCTGAAGATGGTGGGAGGTGTCTGAAGGTGGTGAGAGTGCCTGAAGGTGTGTGGGAGTGTCTGAAGGTGGTGGAGTGTCTGAAGGTGGTGTGGGAGTGTCTGAAGGTGGTGTGAGTGTCTGAAGGTGGTGTGGGAGTGCCTGAAGGTGGTGTGGGAGTGTCTGAAGGTGGTGTGTGGAGGTTCTGAAGGTGGTGAGGAAGGTCTGAAAGTGGTGTGGAGTGTCTGAAGGTGGTGGAGAGTGCCTGAAGGTGGTGTGTGAGTGTCTGAAGGTAGTTGGGGAGGTCTGAAGGTGGTGGGGAGTGCCTGAAGGTGGTGTGGGGAGGTTCAGATGAGATGTGTGAGAGTGTCTGAAGGTGGTGTGTGGGAGTGTCTGAAGGTGGTGGAGAGTGCCTGAAGGTGGTGTGGGGAGTGTCTGAAGGTGGTGGGACTGGCTGAAGGTAGTGAGAGTGTCTGAAGGTGGTGTGGAGACTGCCTGAAGGTGGTGTGGGAGTGTCTGAAGATAGTGTAGGAGTGTCTGAAGGTGGTGTGAGTGTGTCTGAAGGTGGTCAGAATGTCTGAAGGTGGTGGGAGTGTCTGAAGGTGTGGGAGTGTCTAGGCTGGGTGGTGTGTGGAGTGCCTGAAGGTGGTGGAGAGTGTCGGAAGGTGGTGGGAGTGTCTGAGGAGGTGGGGGGAGTGCCTGAAGGTAGTGTGAGAGTGTCTGAAGGTGGTGTTGAGTGTCTGAAGGTGTGGGAGTGTCTGAAGGTGGTGTGGGAGTGTCTGAAGGTGGTGTGGGAGTGCCTGAAGGTGTTGTGAGAGTGTCTGAAGGTGGTGTGGGAGCTGGAAGGTGGTGTGAGAGTGTCTGAAGGTGTGTGAGATGTCTGAAGGTGGCGTGGGAGTGTCTGAAGGTGGTGTGAGTGTCTGAAGGTGGTGGTAGAGAGCCTGAAGGTGGTGTGGAGTGTCTGAAGGTGGTGTGAGAGTGTCTGAAGGTGGTGGAGGACTGTCTGAAGGTGGTGGGAGTGTCTGAAGGTAGTGTAGGAGTGTCTGAAGGTGGTGTGGAGAGTGTCTGAAGGTAGTGTGAGAGTGTGCCAGGTGTGGAGTGTCTGAAGGTTGTGTAGGAGTGCCTGAAAGTGAGAGTGTCTGAAGGTAGGGAGTGTCTGAAGGTGGTGTGAGAGTGCCTGGAAGGTGGTGGGAGTGCCTGAAGGTGTGTGGGAGTGCCTGAAGTGGTGTGTGTGGGAGTGTCTGAAGGTTGACTGGGAGTGCCTGAAGGTGGTGTGGGGAGGTCTGAAGGTGGGAGGGGAGTGCCTGAAGGTGGTGTGGAGTGCCTGAAGGTGGTGTGGAGTGCCTGAAGGTGGTGTGGAGTGTCTGAAGGTGGTGGGAGTGTCTGGAAGGTAGTTTGGGAGTGCCTGAAGGTGGTGTAGGAGCATGGTTGCTGGAGTGGGAGTGCCTGAAGGTGGTGGAGAGTGCCTGAAGGTGGCGTGGGAGTGTCTGAAGGTGGTGGGAGTGCCTGAAGATGGTGTGGGAGTGCCTGAAGGTGGTGTGTGGGAGGTCTGAAGGTGGTGTGAGAGTGTCTGAAGGTGGTGTGAGTGTCTGAAGGTGGTGTGAGAGTGTTTGAAGGTGGTGGAGTAGTTAGTTGAGTGTGGGGTCTGAAGGTGGTGTAGGAGTGTTTGAAGGTGGTGTGGAGTGTCTGAAGATAGTGAGGGGAGTGCCTGAAGGTGGTCTGAGTGACTGAAGGTGGTGTGGGAGGTCTGAATGTGGTGGTGAGAGTGCCTGAAAGTGGTGGTGTGGGAGTGCCTGAAGGTGGTGTGGGGAGTGCCTGAAGGTGGTGTGGAGTGTCTTGAAGGTGGAGGGGAGTGCCTGAAGGTGGTGTGGGAGTGCCTGAAGGTTGTGTTGGAGTGCCTGGGTGGTGGTGTGGGAGTGTCTGAAGGTGATGTGGTAGTGTCTGAAGGTGGTTTGGGAGTGCTTAGTGGCTGTAGATGTCTGAAGGTTGAGGGAGGCCTGAAGGTGGTGTGAGAGTGCCTGAAGGTGGGTGTGGGAGGTCTGAAGGTGGTGTGGAGTGCCTGAAGGTGGTGAGGGAGGTTTCTGAAGGTGGTGTGAGTGTCTGAAGGTGGTGTGAGGAGTGCTTGAAGTGTGGTGAGGAGTGTCTGAAGGTGGTGTGGAATGTCTGAAGGTGGTTGGAAGTGTCTGAATGTGGTGTGTGAGAGTGCCTGAAGGTGGTGTGGGAGGTCTGAAGGTGGTGTGAAAGTTCCTGAAGGTGGTGGGAGTGCCTGAAGGTGGTGTGGGAGGTCTGAAGGTGGTGTGTGGGAGTGTCTGAAGGTGGTGTGGGAGGGCATGAAGGTGGTGTGGAGTGTCTGAATGTGGGTGTGGAGTGCCTGAAGGTGGTGTGGGAGTGCCTGAAGGTGGTGTGGAGTGGCCCAGAGGTGTGAGAGAGTCTGAAGGTGGTGTGAAAGTGCCTGAAGGTGGTGGTGTGGTGCTACTGAAGGTGTGTGGGATGTCTGAAGGTTGTGTGGAGAGGTCTAAGGTGGTGTGGGAGGGCATGAAGGAGGTGTGGAATGTCTGAAGGCGGTGGTGTGGAAGGTCTGAAGGTGGTGGGGGTAGGTGGAGAGGTCTGAAGGTGGTGTGGGAGGTCTGAAGGTGGGGAGTGTCTGAAGGTGGTATGGGGAGTGCCTGAAGGTGGTGTGAGTGTCTGAAAGTTGTGTGAGAGTGCCTGAAGGTGGTGCGGGAGTGTCTGAAGGTGGTGTGGGAGTGTCTGAAGGTGGTGGAGAGTGCCTGAAGGTGGTGTGAAAGTGTCTGAAGGAGTATGATAGTGTCTGAAGGTGGTGTGGGAGTGCCTGAAGGTGGTGTGGAGAGTGTCTGAAGGTGGAGGGGAGGTCTGAAGGTAGTGTGTGAGTGCCTGAAGGTGTTGTGGGCGGGTCTGAAGGTGGTGTAGAGTGTCTGAAGGTGGTGTGGGAGTGTCTGAAGGTGGTGGAGTGCCTGAAGGTGGTGTAGGATTGTCTGAAGGTGATGTGGAGTGTCTGAAGGTGGGTGGAATGTCTGAAGGTGTGGGAGTATCTGAAGTTTGTGGAGAGTGCCTGAAGGTGGTGTGGGAGTGTCTGAAGGTGGTGTGAGAGTGCCTGAAGGTGGTGTGGAGTGTTTGATGGTGGTGTGGAGAGTCTGAAGGTGGTGGATGTCTGGGGTGGTATGAGAGTGTCTGAAGGTGGTGTGAGAATGCCTGGTGTGGTGTGAGAGTGTCTGAAGGTGGTGTGGGAGTGTCTGGAAGGTGGAGTGCAAGGAAGGTGGTGTGAGTGTCTGAAGGTGGTTTGAGTGTCTGAAGGTGGGAGTGCCTGAAGGTGGTGTGTGGGAGTGTCTGAAGGTGGTCTGAGAGGTCTGAAGGTGGTGCCTGAAGGTGTTGTGAGTGTCTGAAGTTGGTGTGTGAGTGCATGAAGATGGTGTGAGAGTGTCGAAGGTGGTGGAGAGTGTCTGAAGGGAGTGTGGGAGAGTCTTGGGTTGGTGTGGAGGCCAAATGGTGTGTGAGATGTCTGAAGGATGGGAGTGTCTGAAGGTGGTGGGGGCGTGCCTGAAGGTAGTGTAGGAGTGTCTGAAGGCGTGGAGGTCTGAAGGTGGTGTGGGATGTCTGAAGGTGGTGTGGAGAATGCCTGAAGGTGGCGGAGTGTCTGAAGGTGGTCTGAGAGTGTCTGAAGGTGGTGGAGTGTCTGAAGGTGGTGTGGAGAGTGTCTGAAGGTAGTGTGTAGGAGGTCTGAAGGTGGTGTGGGGAGGTCTGAAGGTGGTGTGAGAGTCTGAAGGTGGTGTGACAGCATGGGTGGTGGGAGTGTCTGAAGATAGTGAGGAGTGCCTGAGGGTCTGAATGTAGGTGGGTGTGGAGTGTCTGGAAAGTGGTGTGAGTGTCTGAAGGTGGTGTGAGAGTGCATGAAGGTGGATGGGGAGTGTCTGAAGGTGGTGGGAGAGTGTTTAAGGTGGTGTAGGAGTGTCTGAAGGTGGTGGGAAGGGTCTAGTGAGTGGAGTGCCTGAAGGTGGCGTAGGATTGTCTGAAGGTGGTGTGGGAATGTCTGAAGGTGGTGTGGGAATGTCTGAAGGTGGTGTGGAAGTGTTCGAAGGTGGTAGAGAGTGCTGAAGGTGGTGTGGGAGGCCTGAAGGTGGTGGGAGTGCCTGAAGGTGGTGTGGGAAGTCTCAAGGTTGTGTGAGAGTGTCTGAAGGTGGTGTGGGTGCCTGGAGGTGGAGGTCTGAAGGTGGTGGAGAGGCTGAAGGTGGTGTTGGAGTGTCTGAAGGTGGTGGAGTGCCTGAAGGTGGTGGGAGTGTCTGAAGGTGGAGGGAGTGCCTGAAGGTGGTGTGGAGTGCTCTGAAGGTGGTGTGGGAGTGCCTGAAGGTGGTGTGGGAGTGTCTGAAGGTGGTGGGAGAGTCTGAAGGTGGAGAGGGAGTGCCTGGGGTGGTTTGGGAGTGCCTGAAGGTGGTAGGAGTGTCTGAAGGTGGTGGGAGTGCCTGAAGGTGGTGTGGGACTGTCTGAAGGTGGTGTACAGGTGTCTGAAGGTGGGAGTGCCTGAATTTGTGGGAGTGCCTGAAGGTGGTGTGGAGAGTGCCTGAAGGTGGTGGGAGGACTGAAGGTGGTGTGAGAGGTCTGAAGGTGGTGGAGTGCCTGAAGGTGGTGTGGGAGTGTCTGAAGGTGGTGGGAGGCCTGAAAGTGGTGTGGGAGTGCCTGAAGGTGGTGGGGAGTGCCTGAAGGTGGTGGGGCCTGAAGGTGGTGTGTGGAGTGCCTGAAGGTGTGGGAGGTCTGAAGGTGGTGTGGGGAGTTCCGAAGGTGGTGAGGGAGTGCCTGAAGGTGGTTGGGAGTGCCTGAAGGTGGTGGTGTAGGAGTGTCTGAAGGTGGTGTGGGAGTGCCTGAAGGTGGTGTGGGGAGTGTCTGAAGGTGGTGTCACAGTGTCTGAAGGTGGTGGAGTGCCTGAATTTGTGTGGGAGTGCCTGAAGGTGGTGTGGAGAGGCCTGAGGTGTGGGAGGACTGGGGTGTGAGAGTGTCTGAAGGTGGTGTGGAGTGCCTGAAGGTGGTGGGAGGTGAAGGTGGTGGGAGTGTCTGAAAGTGGTGTGGAGTGCCTGAAGGTGGTGTGGAGTGCCTGAAGGTGGTGTGGTAGTGCCTGAAGGTGGTGTGTCAAGTAGTAGGGCTTTTATTGGGTCTGGGTTAGGTTACGACATACAGAATAATTAACCTAACCTACTAAGTTAACTTAACCTACTAACCTAACCAACCCAACTTAACCTAACCTAACCTTAACCTAACTTAATCTAGCCGAACCTAACATATTACCTGTGCCAGTCCTAGGAGGTTACGAGATTCCAAACAAACCACAAGTTATTGCAACTACAGCTACACAGGCGATCGACAGCATCATCTCAGGTATGTACTTTTGTTCACCATCCTTCGCACTCTCATATCATTACATCTGTTCCCACCACAGCTGACTCTTCTAGTTTCCACCATTCATATCAAACATCGCCTGAATGAACACTTGCTGTACTCGACTATTGGCTGTGCACGCTATGGGTTTTTGACCTTAAACACACACACACACACACACACACACACACACACACACACACACACACACACACACACACACACACACACACACACACACACACACACACACACACACACACACACACACACACACACATAACACCATCTGTGAGGGAATTACTACATCATCAGCCCCTCATAACATCATCTGTGAGGGAATTACTACACCACGTCAAGCCCTCATAACACCACCTGTGAGGGAATTATTACACCACATCAGGCCCCTCATACACCATCTGTGAGGGAATTACTACACCACATCAGGCCCCTCATAACACCATCTGTGAGGGAATTATTACACCACATCAGGCCCCTCATACACCATCTGAATTACTACACATCAGGCCCCTCTAACACCATCTGTGAGGAACTACTACATCATCAGGCCCCTGTAACACCATCTGTAGGGAATTACTACACCACATCAGGCCCCTCATACACCATCTGTGAGGGAATTACTACACCACATCAGGCCCCTCATACACCATCTGTGAGGAATTCTCACACCATCAGGTCCCCATAACACCATCTGTGAGGGAATTACTACACCATATCAGGCCCTCATACACCATCTGTGAGGAACTACTACATCATCAGGCCCTCGTAACACCATCTGTGAGGGAATTACTACAACATCAGGCCCCTCGTAACACCATCTGTGAGAATTACTACACACATCAGCCCCCTAAACACCACCTGTGAAATTATTACACCACATCAGGCCCTCATACACCATCTGTGAGGAATTACTACACCATCAGGCCCCTCATAACACCATCTGTGAAATTATACACATCAGGCCCTCATACCATCTGTGGGGAATTACTACACCACATCAGGCCCCTCTGTAACACCATCTGTGAGGAGTAACTACTACATCATCAGGCCCCTCTAACACCATCTGTGAGGAATTACTACACCACATCAGGCCCCTCATACACCATCTGTGAGAATTACTACACCACATCAGGCCCTCATACACCATCTGTGAGATTGCCACACCACATCAGGTCCCTCATAACACCATCTGTGAGGAATTACTACACCATATCAGGCCCTCATACACCATCTGTGAGAACTTATACATCATCAGGCCCCTCATAACACCATCTGTGAGAATTACTACACCACATCAGGCCCCTCGTAACACCATCTGTGAGGAATTACTACACCACGTCAGCCCCTCATAACAACTGTGAGCGAACTAGTACCTCACGTGATGCCCCTCATAACGCCGTCTGTGAGGGAGTTACACACTACGTGTCTGCTGTTCAACACCTCAGCTCACAGATCTACGTGTAACATTAATCTGTATGTTCACTGTATGTTCCTTCACCTTTTTCTAATGAAGGCTTTTGTTAAACCACCAATGTATGTAATAAGTCATTTATGTCCAATGTATATTTTCACCCTTCGGGCTACAGAACTTTTTCAATAAACCGTATATTATATCCGTCACAATCAATATTCTCCTCAACTCTTTCATATTTATCACCCCTCTAACCCATCCCTCTCACCTCCATCCACACCCAGACACACCCTTCACACTCCAACACAACCCACACACCCTACTTCAACGCACTCCTTTCATGATAGTTAGTTGTTTTTGAGTTAATGAAACAGAATTTAGTTTTTATATTATTTTTTGTTTTATTCACAGAAACAGTGACTCAAGCAGTGACGTCACACACAGGAGCCACCCACTACAACCACTACTTCAACCATAAAAGCCTAACTACCACAACCACCACAACAACCATAAATGCTAACACTACCACAACCACCACTACAACCATAAGCTACAACTACAACCACCACTACAACCGCATGCAACTACCACAACCACCACTACAACCATAAAAGCTAAAACTACAACCACCACCACAACCATAAAAGCTACAACTTCCACAACCACCCACAACAACCACCAAAAGCGACAACTACCACAACCACCCTACAACCTTGCACTACAACTACCTCAACAACCCCGGTAGTACATCACCAACTACTACAGGTGCTAAATCACCAACCACTACAGGTACTACATCACCAACCACTACAGGTACTACATCACCAACCACTACAGGTACTACATCACCAACCACTACAG
>NW_024740544.1:0-12389 GCF_018991925.1 Homarus americanus | reverse complement strand
CTTTGTGTGAAATATAGTAGAGTCTAGGACTGCTTTTATTGTCCTTGTGGCTCAGAGGTAGCATACCCCGGTCACAATTATAAGATCGTGGGTTTGAATCCTGGTAGGGTGAGGTGTTGATTATATGTAGAAGTCCGAGTGATTTATTGGGCTAATGAAATATATATTAGGGTGTGTCATAGGAGGGAACATCAGCTAAAACTAATGGCCCATCACTTTTTTGGTAGATTTTAGTGTATATAAACAGAAAATAATTTCAGTTTCAATATTTTGCAACCTTTTGCTAGGTAAATTTTAGCGTGAAATTTATCGAAAATCTAATATACAGCTGCAATAGTGCATTACAATTAAATAGTGAACATTGCTTTCTGACTTCATTCTTTAACAACCCAACTAACAATATTTGTTTCTGTTTCAGATTCTTATGCATTTATAAGTTGATAATATTTGCGATGGCTGCTTGTGTCAGGACGAGGAACCAAAAATCCAGCCATTTCAGTCACTATCTTGGGTCTGGGAGAGAGCTCCTGAAGTCGGAGTTGCCTACATTGAGAGATGCTTTGAGATACGGTGTTTTAATCAGGCAAATCAGTGAAAAGAACCAAAGAACTTACACAAACAAAGACATTGCCAGTGATATGACCAAAGCTGTCTTGGCACAGTACACTCTGTCTAACGCTCAGTTCAAGCCTCCAGTCATAACAAGTCAGAAGAAGATTAGTGAGAGACTGCTAGCCAGTTGGGAAAAGGCAAGAGATATCTCTCTTGGGAGAGGAAAACTTGCAGTTAAGGACAACTTTACTTAAGCAACTGGACCAGTTATTTGACATAATTACTTGCAAGTGCCCAATTGTTCTCTGTCCTGAGTTTGTTGAGGAATCTAGTGACTATAATCAAAGACCCCTCTCCTGTATTGCAAGCGTGAACTGAAGATTCTGTGATCGAACTGGCATTTGTCCAACACTGAAGACTGGCAGTATAGGGGCTCTCATGATTTCTAGCCAAGATATTCCGGAGTCCAAGAGACAGGAGGCTGCCACAGAGAGACAGAAGAGGAAAAGAGTTGCCGAGGAAAAGAGACTTGAGAAGGCCCAGGGTGAGGTAAAAAAGGCCGATGATTGGAGTCAAGCTGATTCAGAGTTTAATGACTTCCCCATGGCTGATCCGAGTGCTGACCAGGAGAATGCTGACTTTGTCCCTAACCCAGAAAATAGTGATCCCAAACCTTCCAGGCATAAGATTCGAAATAGGAAAGATATCCCGAGCATAGCTCTGGCCAGCATGCGACACCACACTGGTCTCAGAGAAACTGCAGAGATAGCAACAGCTGCATGGATTGACAGTGGTTTGATAACACCTGATGATGTTCACCTGGTGATAGATCATAACAAAATAAGGAGAGCTCAGGAGGAACTTGTCAGTAATCTAGAAGAGGAGTTTGATAAGGGGATAAGAGAAAATGGAATCAATTGTTTGTTCTTTGATGGGAGAAGGGATGACACTAAAGTGTTCATGAAAGTTGGAAATTCTGACAAGTTGTTCCCTGCCATGGTGAAGGAGGAACACTACTCCTGCTGCAGTGAACCAGGAGGGAAGTATTTGTGGCATTTCACTCCAGAGAAAGATGACATCAGGAAACCAGCTGAGATAGTGGCAGATAACATTGTGAACTGGCTCCGAGAGAGGAACGTAGACCAGACCCTGCAGGCCATTGGAGGGACCTTTCCTTTCTGACACAGAATTGGCAAGGGGAGTCATACAGTGGATAGGCGGAAGATTGGGAGGAAGCTGGTCTGGATTGTTTGTGACCTCCACACCAACAAGTTGCCACTCAGACATCTGATCCAGAGCTGGATGGCAAAGACTCTTTCAAGCAACAGATGGTCTGGTCCTCTTGGCAAGATGCTGGACTCTGCCACTGAGTTAGAAATAAATCCGAGCTTTGAAAAAATCACCAGTTGGCCTCCACTCGTTGAGCTTGCACATACTGTCGTGACGACCTGAGTACTGACCAGTACTATGGTTGCATGATTTGCAGTGCCATCAAAACTGGGGTCATGCCTGATAGACTTGCTTACCTGCAGATAGGTCCAGTCTCACATTCTAGGTGGCTCACAACGGCTCTCATGTTCTGCAGAATTTGGGTCGCTCATCATAAACTGAAAGGAAACCAGCTTCACAACCTGAGACTTATTGTCCAATTCATCGTGAGTGTCTACTTGCCAAATTGGTTCAACACCAAGGTCAAGTCATCGTTCTCCAGAAAAGGTCAGGGCATGTTTTCTTCCAGCAGGCTCTGAGGAGTCAGCCAAGGAAGTTGTTCAGGTGTGGAGCAGACAGCTGAGGAGATATTCTGGTATGCTCGAGGGCAGTTCTGCAGACAATGCTCTGCAGTAGGATGAGAGGAGAGTGGCAGTCAAAAAGATCTTGGATATGGGACTTTATGAGGGAGGATCTGGGCATGACAGATCAGTTGGTGACGATTCCTTCAGGGGTCGGAGGGCTCCACCAAGTCCCAATCTGGAGTGCCAAGACCCTCACTGATCTCATAGATCTGGATAACATCAGGCCAGCAGTGGCCCCCCCTTGCAGCCTCACCAATGTTCAAGTCAGAGCTTTTCTCTGGACAACCCCATGCATGTCCTGCCTGGCCCTCAAACACCCAGAGTATAGGCGTTGTGTGCAGCAAGTGGCGGGCCAGCAGTAACGTGTACAGCCAGGAGAGGAGGGAAGGCTACATCCGAGCTCAGGTGGTCAGCAGGGAGGTGATGAGTAGAAACAGAAGCAAGAAAGACATGTTCTCTATGGTGTGCAGCAACACCGGGTCGTAGTAGTAAAATCGGTTTTTGTATTTGATGATTTTGTTTTCTAAAGGAATAATAAATTTAATAAATGTGTCAAGATCATTCGTTTCACTATTCTGGATCATTTTCATCCTAATAAATTAACCTGATACATTTACTTTACTTTAAATAAGCTATTTAGTGGTGTTGGTAAAAGGGTGGAAATACTGAATTTTCATAAGATTTCAAGTTAAAATTTACCTAGCAAAAAATGAAAACTTTTCAAATCTGAAGATATCACATGATTCTGCCCATAGAACTACATCATTAATACCATGGGCTGATTTTTCAAACTCAAAAAAAAAATTCGCCTCCGTATGACACACCCTAATATATATGGATCCTCGTGTTTCCAAGCCGGATTTGGTAAAATGTTGCTCTTATCACCTAAGCGGCACGGGTGGTCCCCATTAGAGGTTCATGGCGCCATAAGGTCGTTGAACAGTCTTTGTGTGAAAAATAGTAGAGTCTAGGACTGCTTTTATTGTCCTGGTGGCCCAGAGATAGCATACCCCGGTCACAATTATAAGATCGTGGGTTTGAATCCTGGTGGGGTGAGGTGTTGATTATATGTAGAAGTTCACGTGCTTTATTGGGCTAATGAACTATATATGGATCCTCGTGTTTCGAAGCCGGATTTGGTAAAACGTTGCTCTGATCACCTAAGCGGCACTGGTGGTCCCCATTAGAGGTTCACGGCGCCATAAGCTCGTTGAACAGGCTTTGTGTGAAATATACTAGAGTCTAGGACTGCTTTTATTGTCCTGGTGGCCCAGAGGTAGCGTTCCCCGGTCACAATTATATGATCGTGGGTTCAAATCCTGGTGGGGTGAGGTGTTGATTATATGTAGAAGTCTGCTTGCTGTATTGGGCTAATGAAATATTTATGGATCCTCCTTGTTTCGGAGCCGCATTTGGCAAAACGTTGCTCTGATCACCTAAGCGGCACGGGTGGTCCCCCTTAGAGTTTCACGGTGCCATAAGCCCGTTGAACAGGCTTTGTGTGAAATATAGCAGAGTCTAGGAATGCTTTTATTGTCCTGGTGGCCCAGAGGTAGCGTCCCCCGGTCACAATTATAAGATCGTGGGTTCAAATCCGGGTGGGGTGAGGTGTTGATTATATGTAGAAGTCCGCGTGCTTTATTGGGCTAATGAAATATATATGGATCCTCGTTTTTCGAAGCCGCATTTGGTAAAAGTTGCTCTGATCACCTAAGCGGCACGGGTGGTCCCCATTAGAGGTTCACGGCGCCAAAAGCTCGTTGAACAGGCTTTGGGTGAAATATAGCAGAGTCTAGGACTGCTTTTAGTGTCCTGGTGGCCCAGAGGTAGCGTTCCCCGGTCACAATTGGAAGATCGTGGGTTCGAATCCTGGTGGGGTGAGGTGTTGATTATATGAAGAAGTCCGCCTGCTTTATTGGGCTAATGAAATATATATGGATCCTCGTGTTTCGAAGCCTCATTTGGTAAAACGATGCTCTGATCACCTAAGCGGCATGGGTGGTCCCCATTAGAGGTTCACGGCGCCATAAGCTCGTTGAACAGGCTTTGTGGGAAATATAGCAGAGTCTAGGACTGCTTTTATTGTCCTGGTGGACCAGAGGTAGCATTCCCCTGTCACAATTATAAGATCGTGGGTTCAAATCCTAGTGGGGTGAGGTGTTGATTATATGTAGAATTTCGCGTGCTTTATTGGGCTAATAAAAAATATATGGATCCTCGGGTTTCGAAGCCGCATTTGGTAAAACGTTCCTCTGATCACCTAAGCGGCACGGGTGGTCCCCATTAGAGGTTTACGGCGCCATAAGCTCGTTGAACAGGCTTTGTGTGAAATATAGCAGAGTCTAGGAATGCTTTTAGTTTCCTGGTGGCCCAGAGGTAGCGTCCCCCGGTCACAATTATAAGACAGTGGGTTCAAATCCTGGTGGGGTGAGGTGTTGATTATATGTAGAAGTCCGCGTGCTTTATTGGGCTAATGAAATATATATGGATCCTCGTTTTTCGAAGCCGCATTTGGTAATAGTTGCTCTGATCACCTAAGCGGCACAGGTGGTCCCCATTAGAGGTTCACGGCGCCAAAAGCTTGTTGAACAGGCTTTGTGTGAAATATAGCAGAGTCTAGGACTGCTTTTAGTGTCTTGGTGGCCCAGAGGTAGCGTTCCCCGGTCACAATTGGAAGATCGTGGGTTCGAATCCTGGTTGGGTGAGGTGTTGAATATATGAAGAAGTCCGCCTGCTTTATTGGGCTAATGAAATTTATATGGATCCTCGTGTTTCGAAGCCTCATTTGGTAAACGTTGCTCTGATCACCTAAGCGGCACGGGTGGTCCTCATTAGAGGTTTACGGTGCCTTAAGCACGTTGAACAGGCTTTGTGTGAAATATAGCAGAGTCTAGGACTGCTTTTATTGTTCCTGGTGGCCCAGAGGTAGCGTCCCCCGGTCACAATTATAAGATCGTGGGTTGAAATCCTGGTGGGGTGAGGTGTTGATTATATGTAGAAGTCCGCGTACTTTATTGGGCTAATGAAATATATATGGATCCTTCTTGTTTCGAAGCAGCATTTGGTAAAATGTTGGTCTGATCACCTAAGCGGCACGGGTGGTCCCCATTAGAGGTTCACGGCGCCATAAGCTCGTTGAACAGGCTTTGTATGAAATATAGCAGAGTCTAGAACTGCTTTTAATGTCCTGGTGGCCCAGAGGTAGCGTCTCCCGGTCACAATTATAAGATTGTGGGTTTAAATCCTGGTGGGGTGAGGTGTTGATTATATGTAGAAGTCCGCGTGCTTTAATGGTCTAATGAAATATATATGGATCCTCGGGTTTCGAAGCCCCATTTGGTAAAACGTTGCTCTGATCACCTAAGCGGCATGGGTGGTCCCCATTAGAGGTTCACGGCGCCATAAGCTCGTTGAACAGGCTTTGTGTGATATATAGCAGAGTCTAGGAATGCTTTTAGTGTCCTGGTGGGCCAGAGGTAGCGTTCCCCGGTCACAATTAGAAGATCGTGGGTTCTAATCCTGGTGGGGTGAGGTGTTGATTACATGAAGAAGTCCGCATGCTTTATTGGGCTAATGAAATATATATGGATCCTCGGGTTTCGAAGCCGCATTTGGTAAAACGTTGCTCTGATCACCTAAGCGGCATGGGTGGTCCCCATTAGAGGTTCACGGCGCCATAAGCTCGTTGAACAGGCTTTGTGTGAAATATAGCAGAGTCTAGGACTGCTTTTATTGTCCTGGTGGCCCAGAGGTAGCGTTCCCTGGTCATAATTATAAGATCGTGGGTTCAAATCCTGGTGGGGTGAGGTGTTGATTAAATGTAGAAGTCCGCATGCTTTATTGGGCTAATGAAATATATATGGATAATTCTTGTTTCGAAGCCGCATTTGGTAAAATGTTGGTCTGATCACCTAAGCGGCACAGGTGGTCCCCATTAGAGGTTCACGGCGCCATAAGCTCGTTGAACAGGCTTTGTGTGAAATATAGCAGAGTCTAGGACTGCTTTTATTGTCCTGGTTGCCCAGAGGTAGCGTCCCCAGGTCACAATTATAAGATTGTGGGTTCAAATCCTGGTGTGGTGAGGTGTTGATTATATGTAGAATTCCGCGTGCTTTATTGGGCTAATAAAAAATATATGGATCCTCGGGTTTCGAAGCCACATTTGGTAAAACGTTGCTCTGATCACCTAAGCGGCACGGGGGGTCCCCATTAGAGGTTCACGGCGCCATAAGCTCGTTGAACAGGCTTTGTGTGAAATATAGCAGAGTCTAGGAATGCTTTAAATGTCCTGGTGGGCCAGAGGTAGCGTTCCCCGGTCACAATTATAAGACCGTGGCCTTTAAACCTGCAAGTGAGGTGTTGATTATATGTAGAAGTCCTGAAAGGCTTTATTGGGCTAATGAAATATATTTGAACCGTATTTCGAAGTCAGATTTGGTAAACGTTGCCTGATCACCTGCTGCACGGTTGTCCCCTATAGTGTTCATTTGCGCCATAAACTCGTTGAACAGGCTTTGAGTGAAATATAACAGAGTCAAGGACTGCTTTTAGTATCCTGGTGGTCCAGAGGTAGCGTTCCCCGGTCACAGTCATGGGCTCGTGGGCCGTGGGTTCGAATCCTGGAGGGGTGGGGTGCTTATTGTATGTAGAAGTCCGCGTGCATTATTGGGCTAATGAAATATATATGGATCCTCGTGTTTCGAAGCCAGATTTGTAAAACGTTACTCTGACCACCTACGTGATACGGGTAGTCCCCATTAGAGGTCTGGCGGCCTACAAGGTCGCTTAAATGTGCCTTTGTGTGAAATATAGTAGAGTCTAGGACTGCTTTATTGTCCCAGGCCCAGAGGTAGCATACCCCGGTCACAATTTATAAGATCGTGGGTTTGGAATCCGGTAGGGTGAGGTATTGATTATATGTAGAAGTCCGAAAGTGATTTGGCTACAACAATGAAATATATATTAGTGGTGTGGCCGAGGGAAACATCAGCTAAAAACTACGGCCCATCACTTTTTGGTAGATTTAGTGTATATAAACAGAAAATAATTTCAGTTTCAATATGGCAACCTTTTTGCTAGGTAAATTTTTAGGCTGAAATTTATCGAAAATCTAACGACAGCTGCAATAATAGTGCATTACACCAAAGGAAAGTGAACATTGCTTTCTGACTTCATTCTTTAACAACCCAACTAACAATATTTTTCTGTTTCAGATCTCTGATGCATTTTATAAGTTGATAATATTTGCGATGGCTGCTTGTGTCAGGACGAGGAACCAAAAATCCAGCCATCTCAGTCACTATCTTGGGTCTGGGAGAGAGCTCCTGAAGTCGGAGTTGCCTACATTGAGAGATGCTTTGAGATACGGTGTTTTAATCAGGCAAATCAGTGAAAAGAACCAAAGAACTTACACAAACAACGACATTGCCAGTGATATGACCAAAGCTGTCTTGGCACAGTACACTCTCGCTAACGCTCAGTTCAAGTCTCTAGTCATAACAAGTCAGAAGAAGATTAGTGAGAGACTGCTAGCCAGTTGGGAAAAGGCAAGAGATATCTCTCTTGGGAGAGGAAAACTTGCAGTTAAGGACAGCTTTGCCAAGCAACTGGACCAGTTATTTGACATAATTACTTGCAAGTGCCCAATTGTTCTCTGTCCTGAGTTTAGATGCGATCGTGACTGTAAATCCGAGGCCCACATCTCCTGTATTTGCAAGCTTGAACTGGAAGATTCTGTGATCGAACTGGCATTTGTCGTGCTATCAGAGAGAAGACTGGTAAGTATAGGGGCTCTCATGATTTCTAGCCAAGATATTCCGGAGTCCAAGAGACAGGAGGCTGCCACAGAGAGACAGAAGAGGAGAAGAGTTGCCGAGGAAAAGAGACTTGAGAAGGCCCAGGGTGAGGTAAAAAAGGCCGATGATTGGAGTCAAGCTGATTCAGAGTTTAATGACTTCCCCATGGCTGATCCGAGTGCTGACCAGGAGAATGCTGACTTTGTCCCTAACCTAGAAAATAGTGATCCCAAACCTTCCAGACATAAGATTCGAAATAGGAAAGATATCCCGAGCATAGCTCTGGCCAGCATGCGACACCACACTGGTCTCAGAGAAACTGCAGAGATAGCAACAGCTGCCTGGATTGACGGTGGTTTGATAACACCTGATGATGTTCACCTGGTGATAGATCATAACAAAGTAAGGAGAGCTCAGGAGAAACTTGTCAGTAATCTAGAAGAGGAGTTTGATAAGGGGATAAGAGAAAATGGAATCAATTGTTTGTTCTTTTGATGGGAGAAGGGATGACACTAAAGTGTTCAGCTAAAGTTGAGATTCTGACAAGTTGCCTCGCCATGGTGAAGGAGGAACACTACTCCCCTGCTGCAGTGAACCAGGAGGGAAGCATTTGTGGCATTTCACCTGTAGGAAAGATGACATCAGGAAACCGTATGAGATAGTGGCAGATAACATTTGTGAACTGGCTCAGAGAGAGAACGTAGACCAGACCCTGCAGGCTGGCCATTGAGGGGACAGCACCAACACGAACACAGGGTGCAAGGGGTCATACAGTGGATAGAGCGGAAGATTGGGAGTGCGGAAGCTGGTCTGGATTGTTTGTGACCTCCACACACCAACGAGTTGCCACTAGACATCTGATCCAGGAGCTGGATGGCAAGACTCTTTCAAACAACAGATGGTCTGGTCCTCTTGGCAAGATGCTGGACTCTGCCACTGAGTTAGAAATAAATCCGAGCCTTGAAAAAATCACAGTTGGCCCTCCACTCGCTGAGCTTGCACATACTGTCATTGACGACCTGAGTACTGACCAGTACTATGGTTACATGATTTGCAGTGCCATCAAAACTGGGGTCATGCCTGATAGACTTGGTTACCTGCAGATAGGTCCAGTCTCACATTCTAGGTGGCTCATAACGGCTCTCAGGTTCTGCAGAATTTGGGTCGCTCATCATAAACTGAAAGGGAACCAGCTTCACAACCTGAGACTTATTGTCCAATTCATCGTGAGTGTCTACTTGCCAAATTGGTTCAACACCAAGGTCAAGTCATCGTTCTCCGAAGGTCCGAGGCATGTTCTCTTCCAGCTTGAGCCCTGGAGGAGTCAGCCGCAGCTTGTTCAGATTGTGGAGCAGACTGTGAGGAGATATGTTTCCGGTATGCTCATCCTGAGGCAGTCTGGAAGCAGACAATGCCTGCAGTAAGGATGAGGAGGAGGAGAGAAGAGTGGCAGTCAAAAAGATCTTGGATATGAGACTTATGAGAGGATCTGGGCATGACGAATCAGTTGGTGACGATTCCTTCAGGGTCAGGAAGACTCCTGAAGTCAATCTAGGTGCCAAGACCCCTCACTGATCTCATAGATCTGGATAACATCCTGGCTGGCAGTGAGCCCCCTCTTACCTGCAGCCTCACCAATGTTCAAGTCAGAGCTTTCCTGGACAAACCCATGCATGTCCCTGCCTGGCCCTCGCACACCCAGAGTATAGAGCGTTGTGTACAGCAAGTGAGCGAGGCCAGCAGTCACGTGTACAGCCAGGAGAGGAGGGAATGCTACATCCGAGCTCAGGTGGTCAGCAGGGAGGTGATGAGTAGAAACAGAAGCAAGAAAGACATGTTCTCTATGGCGTGCAGCAACACCGGGTCGTAGTAGTAAAACCGGTTTTTGTATTTGATGATTTTGTTTTCTAAAGGAATAATAAATTTAATAAATGTGTCAAGATCATTCGTTTCACTATTCTGGATCATTTTCATCCTAATAAATTAACCTGATACATTTACTTTACTTAAAATAAGCTATTAAGTGGTGTTGGTAAAAGGGTGGGAATACTGAATTTTCATAAGATTTCAAGCTAAAATTTACCTAGCAAAAAATGAAAACTTTTCAAATCTGAAGATATCACATGATTCTGCCCATAGAACTACATCATTAATACCATGGGCCGATTTTTCAAACTCAAAAAAAAAAATTCGCCTCCGTATGACACACTAATATATATGGATCCTCGTGTTTCCAAGCCGGATTTGGTAAAATGTTGCTCTGATCACCTAAGCGGCACGGGTGGTCCCCATTAGAGGTTCATGGCGCCATAAGGTCGTTGAACAGTCTTTGTGTGACATATAGCAGCAGAGTCTAGGACTGCTTTTATTGTCCTGGTGGCCCAGAGGTAGCGCCTCCCCGTCACAATGCTTATAAGATCGCAGGGGTTCAAATCCTGAGGGGTGAGGTGTTGATTAAATTTAAGAAGTCCAAGGTACTATTGGGCTAATGAAATATATATGGATCCTGTTTCGGGGTCGCGATTTGGTAAAAACGTTTGCCTGATCACCTGCCGCGCCGGTGGTCCCCACTAGGAGGTTCACACGTGCCATAAGCCTCGCTGAACAGGCTTTGTGTAGAAATATAGCAGAGTCTAGGACTGCTTTTATTGTCCTGGTGGCCGAGAGGTAGCGTCCCCCGGTCACAATTATAAGATTGTGGGTTCAAATCCTGGTGGGGTGAGGTGTTGATTATATGTAGAAGTCTGCGTGCTTTAATGGTCTGAGGAAATATATATGGATCCTCGGCTTTCGAAGCCACATTTGGTAAAACGTTGCTCTGATCACCTAAGCGGCACGGGTGGGCCCCATTAGAGGTTCACGGCGCCATAAGCTCGTTGAACAGGCTTTGTGTGAAATATAGCAGAGTCTAGGAATGCTTTTAGTTTCCTGGTGGCCCAGAGGTAGCGTCACCCGGTCACAATTATAAGATTGTGGGTTCAAATCCTGGTGGGGTGAGGTGTTGATTATATGTAGAAGTCCGTGTGCTTTAATGGTCTAATGAAATATATGGCGATCCCCTCGCTTTCGCCATGACATCAAAACGCCGTTCGGATCACCTGCCGCACGGTAGCCCCCCATTAGAGGTTCACGGCGCCATAAGCTCGTTGAACAGGCTTTGTGTGAAATATAGCAGAGTCTAGGACTGCTTTTATTGTCCTGGTGGCCGAGAGGTAGCGTCCCCCGGTCACAATTATAAGATTGTGGGTTCAAATCCTGGTGGGGTGAGGTGTTGATTATATGTAGAAGTCTGCGTGCTTTAATGGTCTGAGGAAATATATATGGATCCTCGGCTTTCGAAGCCACATTTGGTAAAACGTTGCTCTGATCACCTAAGCGGCACGGGTGGGCCCCATTAGAGGTTCACGGCGCCATAAGCTCGTTGAACAGGCTTTGTGTGAAATATAGCAGCCCAGTAGCCAGTGTCCTGGTGGGCCAGAGGTATGCCTCGTCACAATTAGAAGATCGCGGGTTCTAATCCTGTGGAGTGGTGAGTTGATTATATGAAGAAGTCCGCATGCTTTATTGGGCTAATGAAATATATATGGATCCTCGTGTTTCGAAGCCGCATTTGGTAAAACGTTGCTCTGATCACCTAAGCGGCATGGGTTGCCCCCATTAGAGGTTCACGGCGCCATAAGCTCATTGAACAGCTTTGTGTGAAATATAGCAGAGTCTAGAACTGCTTTTATTGTCCTGGTGGCCCAGAGGTAGCGTTCCCCGGTCACAATTATAAGATCGTGGGTTCAAACCCTGGTGGGGTGAGGTGTTGATTAAATGTAGAAGTCTGCGTGCTTTATTGGGCTTATGAAATATATATGGATCCTTCTTGTTTCGAAGCCGCATTTGGTAAAATGTTGGTCTGATCACCTAAGCGGCACGGGTTGTCCCCATTAGAGATTCACGGCGCCATAAGCTCGTTGAACAGGCTTTGTGTGAAATATAGCAGAGTCTAAGACTGCTGTTATTGTCCTGGTGGCCCAGAGGTAGCGTCCCCCGGTCACAATTATAAGATTGTGGGTTCAAATCCTGGTGGGGTGAGGTGTTGATTATATGTAGAAGTCCGCGTGCTTTAATGGTCTAATGAAATATATATAGATCCTCGGGTTTCGAAGCCACATTTGGTAAAACGTTGCTCTGATCAGCTAAGCGGCACGGGTGGTCCCCATTAGAGGTTCACGGCGCCATAAGCTCGTTGAACAGGCTTTGT
>NW_024740543.1:0-1747 GCF_018991925.1 Homarus americanus | reverse complement strand
ATAATCATGGTCGTGGTTTGATATAATCATGGTCGTCGTTATTTATAATCTTAGGCATGGTTGATATAATCATGGTCGTGGTTGTTATAATAATGGTCGTGGTTGTTATAATCATGGTCGTGGGTGTTAGCATCATGGTCGTGGGTGTTATAATCATAGTCGTGGTTGTTATAATCATGGTCGTGGTTGCTATATTCACTGTCGTGGTTGTTATAATCATAGTCGTGGTTGTTATAATCATGGTCGTGGTTGTTATAATTATGGTCCTGGTTGTTATAATCATAGTCGTGGTTGTTATAATCATGGTTGTGGTTGTTATAATCATTGTCGTCGTTGTTATAATCATAGTCGTGGTTGTTATAATCATGGTCGTGGTTGTTATAATCATGGTCGTGGTTGATATAATCATGGTCGTCGTTGTTATAATCATAGACGTGGTTGTTATAATCATGGTCGTGGTTTTTATAATCATGGTAGTGGTTGTTATAATCATGGTCGTGGTTGTTATAATCATGGTTATAATGAGACAAAATCTCACATGAAGAAGATTACATATAGGTAGAATATTGATAGTATAAGAGTAAAAGAGAGAAAGATTTTGGTAGCGTGGCCGTGATAGTTATTTACACTGTCAGTACACTTATCGTATCTTATACGTCAATACACATCTATTACGTCTTAAGGGCGACTTCTCAAACACCGCTTCGTTACAACTCTTTATTAATTACGACAATGACATGGACACATTAATAACACCTTCTATTGAAGTTACTAGGACATTATATTTACGTTACTAGGACATCATATTACGTTACTAGACACTCTGATTCTCGGACACGAACATGAAATGAATACACTTCCCACGTAAGTAACTCATCCCATGGAAAGCTCTGACAAACACTCACGTGACCTAGGGGAGGCCTAGCAGGTGGTCCTGGGTTGTCTCTATGGGAGACTGCTTAGCTGGCGCCGGAGGGAAGTCTCGGTCCTGACCGGAGGCGACTGCCTCCGGTCCTCTCTGACTCCTCTCGAGCGGGCCTGGTGGTGTAGTAGCTGGCCCTTCCTCCTTACAAGACACACTCTCTCTCTCCCTGTCTCTCTCTGGCTCTCTGTCTCCGGGTATCTCTCTCGTATCTCTCTCTGAGGGAGGACTAGGACGTCCTATATATTGGGAGGCGAGCCGTCAGGTTGAGCTGGTCGGGGGGGCGGCGAAGGGTCTCCTTACATTTGCCCTCGCTAATGTAGGGTCAGGTCTGGACTTTTTCTGCGGTGTAGGCCATTGTGTATATTGGGAGAGCCGGGGTGCCCTTACATGTGTGACATGGAGGGCTTGGCTGATTTATAACCATGGTCAGCCGTGAGAGTTTCTACACTTGACCTCCCTAATGTCGGGTCAAGTCTGGACTGTCTCTGAGATGTAAGCTGTGGTCTGACAACCCATCACTACACTCGGTTGTTATAATCATGGTCGTAGTTGTTATAATCATGGTCGTAGTTGTTATAATCATGGTCGTGGTTGTTATAATCATGGTCGTGGTTGTTATATTCATGGTCGTGGTTGTTATAATCATGGTCGTGGGTGTTATAATCTTGGGGTGTTATAATCATGGTTGTGGTTGTTATAATCATAGTTGGGGTTGTTATAATCATAGTCGTGGTTGTTGTATCAGTAGTCGTAGGTGTTATAATCATAGTCGTGGTTGTTATAATCATGGTCGTGGTTGTTATAATCACGGTCGTGGTTGTT
>NW_024740542.1:0-16464 GCF_018991925.1 Homarus americanus | reverse complement strand
CAACACACCCCGCCACCCTCTGTGTCCTCCACCCAACACACCCCGCCACCCTCTGTGTCCTGCACCCAACACACCCGCCATCCTCTGTGTCCTTCACCCAACACATCCGCCATCCTCTGTGTCCTCCACCCAACACACCCAGCCACCCTCTGTGTCCCCCTCCCCCCCACACAGGAAAATATACATCCACTTCAACCCAAGTCCACGTGTATTAGCTCAATTCTTCGCTTCGCTGCTTTTGTTTATACTGAACACAAGTTTACCTGCAGAGAGCCTCCAGGTAACCAGTCAAAATTCACATTCTCATCCGCAGAAACGTCAGTCAGGTGGTGGGCACGACAGGACGAGGTCAATAACATCAAGAAATAACTCGCTACAGCCCAGTGACCGCTCTAAGAGAACCTTGACTCATTAGTCTAGACAATTAGTATGGGATTACACACGTACTTGAGCCTTGTCTCACGTCATCTCATTATCACTGTAACAAACCTTGGTAGTGAGGCAGATCATAAAGAGGCAATTTTTATTACCAAAGACAAAATATTTGAATATTTAAACCACCATAAACCAAGAGGATCAGAAGCTGTTTGTCACTGGGGTAGAAATGGGTTCCAGGCTCACTGATGTGGCAGGGAATCCAACGACGATCAGCAAGCTGTTCCTGAACCGTAATATAGCGGTCCAGTGAGGGAATACTACCAACATTTATTAACACTTTCCATGACTGTTTTGATCCAGAGGAACATAGCACCTTTCAATTTTTTTTTTAAGTTTTGTGTAATAAAATTTCACTTTGATAGTTTCAGTAAGTCTAGAGCCCAACTCATTCAGGAACTTCAGGATCTCGGTGCCTCAGGCTCCCACAGTCTCTGATACTATTGGGGTAAAGCAATACTCGTGGCCCAGCTTCCTGTACTGTGTAACGTACTGTACTTGTTTATCTTTGGTATAAGGTTCTGAGTTACTGCTCTGTATGTTATATGTATGAATTTTAATAATTGTTATTACAATGTTTTCGTGTTCGGTTCTTTTGTGTATGGGGAGAGGGGTTGAAGGCGCTCATAGTAATACACTCATTGTTGTGATTAATTACATTTGTCATATATATATATATATATATATATCCTGTGTCCTCCACCCACACACCTGCCATCCTCTGTGTCCTCCACCCAACACACCCCCTGCCACCCCAGGTCCTTCCCACCCAACACAGACCCGGCCATCCTCTGTGTCCTCCACCCAACACACCCCTGCCACCTCTGTGTCCTCCATCTAAATCAATTCTGCCAATTCTGTGTTCCTCCAATCTAACACACCTGCCATCTCTAGTCCTCCACCAAGCCACTCCCCACCTTGTCTTCACTCCAACACACCTGCCACCTTCTGTGTCCTCCACCCACACCCCACACCCTGTATCCTTTCCACCCAACACACCCTGCCAATCTCTGTGTCCTCCACCCAACACACTCACACCCCTGTGTCCTCCACCAACACACTCTGCCATCCCTTCTGTGTCCCACCCAACACAGTTCCCCACACCCCCTGTGTCCTCCACCCAACACACCCACACCCCTGTGACCTCCAACACACCTGCCACCTCTGTGTCCTCCACACACCCTGCCACCCCCCTGTGTCCTCCACCCACACCCCTGCCACCCTCAGGTCTCAATCTAACACACCTGCCATCCTGTGTCTCCCACCCAACACACACCTGCCACCTCTGTCTTACCCGCAGCACTCCACATCCTCAGGTTCCCCACCCAGTCACCCTGCAACCCTGTGGTCCCACCCAACACACCTGCACTCCTCTAGGTCTCCCCCACCCAACACACCCCTGCCACCCCTTGTGTCCTCCACCCAACACACCCCGCCACACCTCTGTCCTTCCACCCAACACACCCCACAGCCACCCTCTCAGGTCCTCCCACTCCAACACACCCACACCCCAGACCTCCACCCACACACTCCTGCCACCTCCGGTGTCCCAATCTGCACACCCCACATCTCTCCCCAGGCCCTGCATCCAACACACCTGGGCCACCCTCTGTGTCCTCCCACCTGGCCACCTCTGTGTCCCCCACCCATCACACACACCACACCCTGTGTCCTCTACCCAAACACACCTGCCACCCTTGTGTTCCCACCCAACACACCTGTGCCACCCCAGGTCCCTCCACCCACACACACCCACATCCTCTGTCCCTCCACCCACAGACCCTGCCACCCCAGGCCCCCAGCACCCAACACACACCCCTGCCACCCCTCAGTCCTTTCCACCCAACACACCCACATCCCTCTGTGTCCCCTCCACCCAACACACACCCGCCACCCTGTCCTTCACCCAACACACACCTCCTGCCATCCTCTAGTCCTCCTGTTCAACACACCAAGCACCCTGTGTCCTTCACCCAACACACCTGCCATCCTCTGTGTCCCTCCACCCAACACACCTGTGGGCTGCTGACTTCTTGTGTCCTCCACTCCACACACCCCTGCCACCTCTGTATCCTTTCACCCAACACACACACCTGCCATCCTTGTGTTCTCCACCCAACACACCCTGCCACCTCTCAGTTCCTTTCAACGAACACCACAGTCTTTACATCCCTCTAGGCCCCACCCAACACACCTGCCACCCTCTGTGTCCTCCACCCAACACACACCCCACACCCCCAGGTCCTCCCACCCAACACACCCAGCCACCCTCTGGTCCTTCCCCACCCACACAACGCCATCCTCTCAGGTCCTCCATAATCCAACACACCCCACACCCTCCAGGTCCTTCCCCACCCAACACACCCTGCCATCCCTGCAGTCCTCCACCCACCGCCACCTCCACACCTTCTGTCCTTCCACCCAACACACCTGCCATCCTCACAGGTCCTCCACCACACATCCTGCCACCCTCTGTGTCTTCCCCACCCAACACACCTGGCCATCCCTGTGTCCTCCCACCCCAACATGTTCCCTGGCCACCCTCAGGTTATTCACCCACACACCTGGCCATCCCCAGGTCCCACCCAACACACCCCAGCTCCACCCTGTATGTCCTCCACTGAACATGTCTCACACCCTCTGTGTCCTTCACCCAACCACACTGGGCCATCCCCTGTGTTCTCCACACCAACACACCCCGCCACCCTCCTGTGTCCACCCAACACACCTCCATCCTCTGTGTCCTCCACCCAACACACCCCTGCCACCCTCTGTGTCCCCACCCAACACACCTCACATCCCCTGTCTCCACCCAACACACCCACCTCTGTGTCCTTCACCCAACACACACCTGCCATCCCCAGTCTCAATTCAACACACCCCACACCCCTGTGGTCCTCCCAATCTGCCCACACTCCTGCCACCCTCTAGTCTTGCACCAACACACCTGCCATCCTCTGTGTCTCCACCTTAACACACCATCTGGCCACCCCCTCTCTGTGTCCTTCCCCACACCAACACACCCTGCCATCCCCAGGTCCTCCACCCAACACACCCCGCCACCCCAGGTCCTCCACCCAACACACCCCACACCCCAGGGTCCCCCACCCAACACGAATCTGCCATCCTCTGTGTCTCCCACCCAACGAGACACCCCACACCCTCTGTGTCCCACTCCAACACACCTGGCCATCCTCCCCAGGGTTCCACCCACCACACATCCCACACCCCTCTGTGTCCTCCACCCAACACACCCTGCCACCCTCTGTGTCCTTCCCCACCCAAACACTCAGCCATCCCTGTGTCTTCCACCCAACACACCCTCTGCCACCCTCCCCAGGTCCTCACCCAACACACCAAGGTCCTCAGGTCTCCTGCCCAACACATCCTGGCCACCCTTCTGTGTCCCTCCATACCCACACCTGCCACCCCCAGTCCCCACCCAACACACCCACACCCCCCACTCCAACACACCTGCCGACCCTGTGTCCTGCACCCAACACACCCTGCCACCCCTCCCCAGAGGTCCTCCACCCAACACACCCCACATCCCCAGGTCCCCACACACACCAGCCACCCTCTGTGTCCTCCAACACACCCCACACCCCAGGTCCTTCCACATCAACACACCCACACCCCAGGTCCTCCACCCAACAGATTCCCCAGCCAATCTCCAGTCCCTCCACCCAACACACCCCGCCATCCCCTGTCTCCAATCTGTACACCTGCCACACCCTCTGTGTCTCCACCCAACACACTGGCCAATCTCCTGTCCCCACCCACACACCCTGCCACCTCTGTGTCCTTGCACCAACACACCCTGCCACCCTCTATAGGTCCCTCCAATCTAACATCTCCTAGGTCCTTCCAATCTAACACACCCCCACATCCTTCAGGTCCTTCACCCAACACACCCGGCCAATCTCTCTGGTCCTCCTCCAATCTCAACACCCCGCCAATCTCAGGTCCTGCAACCCACACACCTCAACAATCTCCAGTCCAATTCTGACCCCACACCCCACACCCTCTCAGGTCCTCCACCAACACAGACCCCACATCTTCTGTGGTTCCACCCACCCACACCCACACCCTCTGTGTCCTCTCACCCCAACACACCCACACCTCTGTGTCCTTCCCCACCCAACACACCCGCCATCCTCTCTGTGTCCTCCCACTGAACACATCCAGCCACCTTCTCTGTGTCCTCTTCACTCCAACACACCCCGGCCAATTCTGTGTCCTCCACCCAACACATCCTGCCACCTGGGTCCTCCACCCAACACACCTGGCAACCCCAGAACTTTCACCCAACACACCCACACCTCTATGGCCCCACCCAACACATCCCCAGCCACCTTCTGTGTCCTTCCACCCAACACATCCTGCCACTCTGTGTCCTCCACCCAACACACCCCACATCCCCAGGTCCTCCACCCACACACCTGCCACCCTCTGTCCTTCTCTCACCCAACACACCATGCCATCCCTCTGTGTCCTCCACCCAACACATCCCTGCCATCTTCCAGGTCCTCCACCCAACACACCTGCCACCTTCTGTGTTCCACCAACACACCTGGCCATCCCCTGTGTCCTTCCACCAACACACTCCACATCCTTCTGTGTCCTCCAATCTACCACACCCCTGCCACCCTCTGTGTCCTCCACCTGAACACACCCATGACTTTCATTCACCCAACACACCTGCCACCCTCTGTGTCCTCCACCCAACACACATCCCACATCTTCTGTGTCCTGTCCCAACACACACCCCTGCCACCCTCTGTGTCTCCACCCAACACACTCCCTTGCCATCCTCTGTGTCCTCCACTCCAACACACCCCCACACCTCTGTGTCCTTTCCACTCCAACACACCAGCCTGTCCCCTGTGTCCTCCACCCAACACACATCCCACCACTCCTTTCTGTCCTCCCACCCAACACACCTTGCCATCCTTTCAGTTCTCCACCCAACACATCCACACCCTTGTGTCCTTCCACCCAACACACCCGCCATCCTCTGTAACTTCCACCCAACACACCTCCTGCCACCTTCTGTGTCTCTCCACCAACACACCCCACCCCTGTGTCCTCCACCCACACCCCACATCCTCTGTGTCCCACACACACCCTGCCACCCTCTAGGCCCCACTCCACACACCCCCGCCACCCCCAACCAGCTCCTGCACCCCACCCTGCATCCTTCCACCCAACACACCCCACACCCCCAGGTCTCCACCAACACACTCCATGCCACCCTCTAGGTCCTCCCACCCAACACACCCCTGCCATCCTCAGTCTCCCAGCTCCAACACACCTGCCATCCTGGGTCTCCACCCAACACACCCCTGCCAATCTCTAGTCCTCCACCACACCCACAATCTTCAGTCTCAATTCACCCTGCCACCCCCTGTGTCTCCACCCACACCCCGCCCACCCCTCTGTGTCCTTTCACACCAACACACCCCACATCCCCCAGGTCCCTCCAGACCCACCACACATCCCGCCACCTTCTGTGTCCCACCCACACACCCCACACCCTCTGTGTCCCACCCAAGGACACACACCTGGCCATCCTCTCAGGTCCCTCCACCCAACACACATCCCAGGCCACCTCTGTGTCCTTCTACCCACACCCCACATCCTCTGCAAACCTCCACCCACACCAATCTCTGAAACCTCCACCTGTTGCCACCCGCCACCCTGTGTCCTCCCAACACACCCCTGCCAATCTCTGTGTCCTCCTGACCTGAATGTCAACTCTGCCACCCCTTCTGTGTTCCTCCACTCCAACACACCTGCCATCCTCTGTGTCCTCCATCCAACACACCTGCCACTCAGGTCCTTCTGCACCCACACCTGCCATCCTCTGTCCTCCACCCAACACACCCTGCCACCCCAGGTCCCACCCAACACACACCCCTGGCCACCCCCAGGGGTCCTTCCACCCACACACCACATCTCAGTCTCCACCCAACACACCCCACACCCCTCTGTGTCCCCACCCAACACACCTGGCCATCCCTCTGTGTCCTCCACCCAAACACATCCCACACCCCAGGTCCTCCACCCAACACACCCCACACACCCCTGTGTCCTTCAATTCAACACACCTGCCATCCTCTCAGGTCTCCACCAACACTGACCTTGCCACCCTCTGTCCTTTCACTCCAACACACCTGCCATCCCTGTCTCACTCTAACACTCCTGGGCCACCCTCTAGGCCCTCCACCTAACACACCCCTGCCACCCTTCAGTCTACCCAACACAACCTGCCATCTCTGTGTCCCACCCAACACACCTCTGCCACCCCTCTGTGTCCTGCACCCAACACACCCCTGCCATCTCTGTGTCCTCCACCCAACACACCCCTGCCACCCTCTGTGTCCTTTCACACACACACCACAATCTCTGTGTCCTCCCACCCAACACACTCCACACCCTCTGTGTCCTTCCCCACACAACACACCCCAACTCTGTGTCTCCACCAACACACCCCACACCCCAGTCCTCCACCCAACACACCCCACATCCTCTGTGTCCCACCCACACCCCACACCTCTGTGTCCTCCACCCACCAGCCACCCTGCCACCCCTCTGAGTCCTGCACCCAACACACCCCACACCCCTGTGTTCTTCACCCAACACACCAAGCAATTCTCCAGTTTCACCCAACACACCCCACACCCTCTCAGGTCCTCCACCCAACACACCCCACCCTCTGTGTTCTCCAGACCACTGACACCTGCCATCCCTCTGTTTTCCACCCAACACACCCCTGCCACCCCAGTCCTCCACCCACTCCACACCCCTGCCACCCCCAGGTCCCCCACCCAACACACCCACACATCCCTGTCCTCCACCCACACACCTCAGCCACCCTCTGTGTCTCCACCCACCACACCTTCTGCCACCCCTCTGGTAATCCTCCACCCACACCCTGCCACCTCTGTTCTCCACCAACCCTGCCACCCTTTCTGTCTCCCACTTACACTCCCTGCCACCCTTCTGTGTCCTCCACCAACACACCTGCCATCCCCAGTCCTCCACCCACACACCCCACACCCTCTGTAGTTCCACCCACACCTGCCATCCTCCGTGTCCCCACCCAACACACCCTGCCACCCTCTCAGGTCTCTTCCACTCCAACACACCCTGGCCACCCTCTGTGTCTCCACCCAACACACTCCAGCCACCCTCTAGGAACTCTCCACCCAACACACACCTCATCCCCTGTGTCCTCCACCCAACACACACACCCCTGCCACCCCCTGTGTCCAAACGCCCACACACCCAGCCAACCCTGTCCCACCCTGCTCACCACCCAGCCATCCTGTGTCCTCCAATTCAAATACACACCCTGCCATCCTCAGTCCTCCACCCAACACACCTCCCTGCCACCCTTTCTGTGTCTCCACCAACACACCTAGCCAACCCCAGTCCTGCACCCAACACACACCCACACCCCAGGTTCCTCCACCCAACACACCCCTGGCCACCCCTCTGTGTCCTCCACCCAACACACCCCTGCCATCCCCTGTGTCCTCCACCCAACACACCTGCCACCCCTCTGTGTCCTCCACCCAACACACCCCACACCCCTCTGTGTTCCACACCCAACACACCTTCTGCCACCCCTGTGTCCTTCTGCACACACACCTGGCCACCCTCTCAGTCCCCCACCCAACACACCTGCCACCCTCTCAGGCGTCCTCACCCAACACACCCACACCCTGTGTCCTCCATTCCAACACACCCCTGCCATCCTTCAGGTCTCCCACCAACATTGACCTCAAGCCACCCCCAGGTGTCTCCCCACCACACACCTCCACACCTCTGTGTCTTCCACCCCACACCCTCTAGGTCCCAAACTAACACACACCCCACCCTCTGTGTCCTCCACCCAACACACCCACACCCTTCCAGGTCCTCCACCCAACACACCCCCACACCTCTGTGTCCTCCACCCACACCCACATCCCCAGTTCCACCCAACACACCCCTGGCCATCCCCAGGTCCTCCACCCAACACATCCTGGCCACCTTCTTGTGTCCTTCACCCAACACACCCACCCTCTGTGTCCTCCATCTCAACACATCCTGCACCTCAGTCCTCCACCCAACACACACACCCAGCCACCTCTGTGTCCCCACCCAACACACCTGCCACCCTCTGTGTCTCCACCCACATCTCTGCCACCTCCCAGGTTCATCTAACACACTGCACCCCCAGTCCTCCACCCAACACACACCCCATCCCCTGTGTCCCACCACACCCTGCCACCCTCTCTGTGTCCCCACCCCAACACACCTCACATCCCTCTGTGTCCTCCACCCAACACATCCCACACCTTCCACCCAACACACCACACCTTCTGTGTCCTCCACCCAACACACCCCAGCCATCCCCCCTGTGTCTCCACCAACACACCCTGCCACACCCTGTGTCCTCCCCACCCATTTCATCCTCCTCTGTGTCCTCCACCCAACACAATCCTGCCACCTTCAGGTCTCCCACCCAACACCTGGCCATCCCTGTGTCCCACCCAACACACCTGCCACCCCTGTCTCACCCAACACACACACTCCAGCCATCCTGTGTTCTGCACCCAACACCTCTCTGCCACCCCTGTGTCCTCCACCCAACACACACCCCACACCCCTGTGTCCCACCAAGACCCTGGCCATCCTCTGTGTCCTCCACCCACACACCCCTGCCACCCTCTGTAGTCCTTCCCCACCCAACACACTCCCACATCCCTGGTGTCCTTCAACACAGACTCCACACCTCAGGTCCTCCACCACCCAGACACACCTGGCCACCCCAGGTCCCACCCAACACACCCTGCCACCCCAACCTCCACCCACACCCACACCTCTGTGTCCTCCACCAACACACCCCTGCCATCCCTGTGTCTCCACCAACACACTCCAGTCCTCTCAGGTCTCCACCTGAACACACTCACACCTTCTGTCTCTCCCACCCAACACATCTTGCCATCTTCTGTGTCTCCCACCCAACACACCCCACACCCCCAGTCCTCCACCCAACACACCCCCACCTCTGTGTCCTTTCACCCAACACAACCCACATCCTCTAGTCTCCACCCAACACATCCACACCCCAGTCCCACCACACCCCTGGCCACCCCCCAGGTCCTCCACCCACACCTGCCCATCCCCTGGTGTCCCACCCACATCCCCACACCTTCAGGTCCTCCACCAACACACCCCACACCTTTCCCCAGTCCCCACCCACACCCTGCCATCCTCTCAGGTCTCCACACCCCTGCCACCCCTGTGTCCTCCAATTGTTAGCCACCCCACCTCAGTCCTTCCACCCACCACCTCTGCCACCCTGTGTCTCCCTCCACCTAAACACACCCCTGCCACCTCTGTGTCTCCACCTAACATGCCCCACATCCCCAGGTTCCACCCAACACACCCATCCTGTGTCCTCCCACCCACACATCTCGCACATCCCCAGTCTCCAACACACACTGCCATCCCAGTCCTCCACCCAACAGAATTCTGCCACCCCTCTGTGTCTTCCACCCACACATCTCACACCCTTCTGTGCCTCCACCCAACACACCCCTGCCACCCCTCTGTGTCCCTCCACCCACACACCCCACATCCCTCTGTGTCCTCCCACCCACACACCCCTGCCACCCTCTGTGTCCCTCCACCCAACACACCTCTGCCATCCCCTCTGTCCTGCACCCACTGACACCCCCTGCCCCCCAGGTCCTCCACCAACACACCCTCACACCTCTGTGTCCTGCACTCCAACACTGATCCCTGCCACCCCTGCCACCTCCACCCAACACACCCCCTGCTGTCACCCTTCTGTGTCCTCCACCAACACACCTGCCACCTCTGTGTCTCTCCACCAACAGCACCCAAGCCACCCTCTCTGTGTCCTCCACCTGCACACACACCCCCCTGCCATCCTTTCTGTGTCCTCCACCCAACACACCCCACACCTCTGTAGTCCTCCACCCACACACACCCCTGCCACCTCAGGTCCTGCACCCAACACACTCCACACCCTCTGTCCCCACAACACACCACACCTTCAGTCCTCCACCCAACACGGACCTCACAATCTCCAGTCCTTCAACCCACACACCTGGCCACACCTCTGTGTCCTCCCAATCTAACACACCCGCCATCCTCCAGTCCTCCAATTCAACACACCCCACCCTCTGTGTCCTCCCCAACACACACCCCTGCCCACCTCCCACCCAACACACCCCACACCTTTCCAGGCCCCAGACCCAACACACCCTGCCACCCTCTGTGTCTCCCCACCCAACACGTCCCACACCCTCTGTGGTGCTCTCCACCCAACACACCTGGCCATCCCCAGTCTCACCCAACACACCCCCTTCTGCCATCCCCAGGTCTCCACCAACACATCCCGCTGACCTCTGCATGTCCTCTGACCCACACACACCTGCCACCCTCCAGCCCTCCACTCCAACACACATCCCTGCCACCTTCTGTGTCCTCCACCCACAGCACCTGTGCCACCCCTCTGTGTCCTTCAATTCAACGTTGTCTGGCCAATGTCCTCCACCCAACACATCCTGCCACCTTTTCTAGTCTTCAATTTGAACATGACCACACCCTGTGTCTTCCCACCCAACACACCTCACATCTCTCTAGAATCCTCCACCCACACACCCCCACACCCTCTGTAGGTCCCCACCCAACACACCCCACATCCCAGGTCCTCCACCCACATCCCGCCACCCTCTCTGTGTCCTCCACCCACACAACCCACCTCTGGTGTCCTCCACCCACACACACACACACCCCATCCCTCTGTGTCCTCCACCCAACACACCCAGCCCACCCCAGGTCCTTTCACCCACACCCCAGCCATCCCCAGTCCCACCCACATCCCACACCCCCAGTCCTCCACCCACACCCATCCTCTGTGTCCTCCACCCCAAACACACCCCTGCCACACCCTCCAGTCTCACCCAACACACCACATCCCTGTGTTCCTCCACCACACCCTGCCACCTCTGTGTCTTCCACCCTAAACACCACACTCCTGCCACCTCTGTCTCCACCAACACACCCTGCCATCCCCAGGTCCTCCACCAACACACACCCCTGCCACACCCCTCCAGGTCCCCACCCAACACAACCCATCCCCAGTCCTTCCACCCAACACACCCTCCACCCAACACACCCTGCCACCTCTGTGTCTCCACCCAACACACCCCACCTCCCTGTCCCTCCACCCAACACCTCGCCACCCTCTGTGTCCTCCACCCAACACACCCCGCCACCCTCTGTGTCCTTCTACCCAACACACCTACCTCGCCCCACCCAACACACCCTGCCACCCTCTGTGTCCTTCACCCAACACACCCGCCACCCTCTGTGTCCTCCACCCAACACACCCGCTACCCAGTTCACCTAACACAACACCCGCCACCTCTGTGTCCTCCACCCAACACACCCTGCCACCTTCTGTGTCTCCACCCAACACACCTGCCACCCTCTGTGTTCACCAACAACCTACACTTACCCTCTACCTGCATCCTGCCACTCTGTGTCTCATCAACACACCCCGCCACCTTCTGTGTCCTTCCACCCAACACACCCGCCATCCTCTGTGTCCTCCACCCAACACACCTGCCACCCTCTGGTTCCTTCCACCCACCACACCGCCATCCTCTGTGTCCTCCACCCAACACATCCTGCCACCTTCTGTGTCCTCCACCCAACACACCTGCCACCCTCTGTGTCCTCCACCCAACACACCCAGCCATCCCGTGTCCCCACCCAACACACCCCGCCATCCTGTGTCCTTCCACCCAACACACCCTGCCACCTCTCTGTTCCACCCAACACACCCGCCACTTTCACCACACCTGCCACTTCCTTTGTTCCTCCACCCAACACCCTGCCATTCTGTGTCTCACCCAACACACCTGCCACCTGTCTCTCCACCCAACACACCCTGCCACCCTCTGTGTCCTCCACCCAACACACCCGCCACCTGTGTCCTCCACCCAACACACCCCACCCTCTGTGTCCTTCCACCCAACACACCCTGCCACCCTCTCTGTCCCCTTCCCACCCAACACACCCGCCACCCTCTGTGTCCCTTCCACCCACACACACCCCGCCACCCTCTCCAGGTCTTCACCCAACATAATTCCGCCACCTCTCTGTGTTCCCACCCAACATCACCCTGCCACCCTCTGTGTCCTCCACCCAACACACCCTGCCACCTCTGTGTCCTCCACCCAACACACACCCCGCCACCATCTCTGTGTCCTCCACCCAACACACCCCGCCACCTCTGTGTCTCACCCAACACACCGCCACCCTCTGTGTCTCCACCCAACACACCCGCCACTCCCTCTGTGTCCCACCCAACACACCCCGCCACCCTTCCAGGTTCCACCCAACACACCCGCCACCCTCTGTGTCCTACCCAACACACCCTGCCATCTCTCTGTGTCTCCACCTAACACATCCCACCCAACACACCCTGCCACCCCTGTGTCCTCCACCCAACACACCCGCCACTCCTGTGTCCTCCACCCAACACACCCTGCCACCCTGTGTCCTCCACCCAACAACCCTGCCACCTCTGTGTCCCTCCACCAACACACCCCGCCATCCTCTGTGTCCTCCCACCAACACACCCTGCCACCTTCTGTGTCCTTCCACCCAACACACCCCGCCACTCCTCTGTGTCCTCCACCCAACACACCTGCCAACCTTTCTGTTCCCACCCAACACACCCTGCCACCTCTGTGTTCACCCAACACACCGCCATCTCTGTGTCCTCCACCCAACACACCCTGCCACCTCTGTGTCCCCCACCCAACACACCGCCACCTCTGTGTCCTCCACCCAACACACCCCGCCACCTCTGTGTCCTCCACCCAACACACCCCGCCACCTCTGTGTCCTCCACCCAACACACCGCCATCCTCTGTGTCCTCCACCCAACTACACCCTGCCACCTCTGTGTCTCTCACCCAACACACCCGCCATCCGCCCACCCAACACACCCTGCCACTCTCTGTCCTCCACCCACACCCTGCCACCTCTGTGTGTTCCCACCCAACACACCTGCCATCTCTGTGTCCTCCACCCAACACACTCTGCCACCTCTGTGTCCTCCACCCAACACACCCGCCATCCTCTGTGTCCTCCACCCAACACACCCCGCCACCTCTGTGTCCTCCACCCAACACACCCCGCCACCTCTGTGTCCCACCCAACACACCCGCCATCCTGTGTCCTCCACCCAACACACACCCCGCCACCTCTGTCCTCCACCCAACACACACACCCGCCATCCCTGTGTCCTCCACCAACACACCTGCCACCCTCTGTGTCCTCCACCCAACACACCCTGCCACTCCTGTGTTCACCCAACACAACCCGCCACCCTGTGTTCCTCCACCCAACACACCCTGCCACCTCTGTGTCCTCCACCCAACACACCCCGCCACCTCTGTGTCCTCCACCCAACACACCCGCCACTCCTCTGTGTCTCAACCAACACACCTGCCACCTCTGTGTCTCCACCCAACACACCGCCACCCTCTGTGTCCTCTCCACAACACACCCGCCACCCTCTGTGTCCTCCACCCAACACACCCTGCCACCCCTGTGTCCTCCTCACCCAACACACCCGCCACTCCTTGTGTCCTCCACCCAACACACCCTCTGTGTTCCACCCAACACACACCCGCCACCTCTGTGTCTCACCCAACACACACCTGCCACCTCTGTGTCCTCACCCAACACACACCCGCCACCCTCTGTGCCTCCCACCCAACACACCTCGCCACCCCTCTGTGTCCTCCACCCAACACACCCCTGCCACCCTCTGTGTCCTCCACCCAACACACCCCGCCATCCTGTGTCCTCCACCCAACACCCCTGCCACCCTCTGTGTCCTCCACCCAACACACCCGCCACCCCTGTCCCTCCACCCAACACACCCTGCCACCCTTGTGTCCTCCACCCAACACACCCTGCCACCTTCTGTTCCCACCCAACACACCGCCACCCTCTGTGTCTCCACCCAACACACCCCGCCACCCTCTGTGTCTCCACCAACACACCCTGCCACCTCTGTGTCCTCCACCCAACACACCCGCCACCCTCTGTGTCCTCCACCCAACACACCTGCCACCTCTGTGTCCTCCACCCAACACACCCTGCCACCTCTGTGTCCTCCACCCAACACACCCGCCATCCTCCGTGTCTCCACCCAACACACCCCGCCACCTCTGTGTCCTTCCACCCACACCCTGCCACCCTGTGTTCCCACCCACACCCAGCCACCTTGTGTCCTCCAACACACCCGCCATCTTGTGTCCTCCACCCAACACACCCTGCCACCTCTGTGTCCTCCACCCAACACACCCAGCCACCCTCTGTGTCCTCCCACCTACCACCCGCCATCCTCTGTGTCCTCCACCCAACACACCTGCCACCTCTGTGTCCTCCACCCAACACACCCCGCCACCCTCTGTGTCCTCTCCACCCAACACACCCAGCCACCCTCTGTGTCCTCCACCCAACACACCCCGCCACCCTGTGTCCTTCCACCCAACACACCCTGCCACCTCTGTGTCCTCATCCAACACACCCCGCCACCTCTGTGTTCCCACCCAACACACCCTGCCAACCTCTGTGTCCTCCACCCAACACACCCTGCCACTCTGTGTCCTCCACCCAACACACCCTGCCACCTCTCTGTTCTCCACACACCTGCCACCCCTCTGTGTCCTCCACCCAACACACCCTGCCACCCTCTGTGTCTCACCCAACACACCCGCCACCCTCTGTGTCCTCCACCCAACACACCCCGCCACCCCAGGTCCTCCACCCAACACACCCGCCACCTCTGTGTCCTCCAACACACCCCCCCTTTCGGTTCCACCCAACACACCCTGCCACCTTGTGTTCCCACCCAACACACACCTGCCACCCCTGTCTCCTCCACCCAACACACCCCGCCACCTCTGTGTCCCACCCAACACACCCTGCCACCCTCTGTGTCCTCCACCCAACACACCCCGCCACCCTCTGTGTCCTCCACCCAACACCCGCCATCCTCTGTGTCCTACCCAACACACCCCGCCATCCTGTGTCCTCCACCCAACACACCCTGCCACCTTCTGTGTCCCACCCACACCCTGCCACCCTCTGTGTCTCACCCAACACACCTGCCACCTTCTGTGTCCTCCACCCAGCCACCCCTCTGTGTCTTCCACCCAACACACCCGCACCCTCTGTGTCCTCCACCCAACACACACCCTCTGTGTCCTCCACCAACACACCCCTGCCACCCTCTGTGTCCTCCACCAACACACCTGCCATCCTCTGCCCACCCAACACACCCCCTGCCACCCCTCTGTGTCCTCCACCCAACACACCTGCCATCCCTCTGTGTCTCCACCCAACACCCTGCCACCCTCTGTGTCCTCCACCCAACACAACCGCCACCCTCTGTGTCCTCCACCCAACACACCCCTGCCATCCTCTGTGTCCTCCACCCAACACACCCCTGCCACCCTTCAGGTCCTCCACCCAACACACCTGCCATCCTCTGTGTCCTCCACCCAACACACCTGCCACCTCTCAGGTCCTCCACCCAACACACCCCATCCTCTGTGTCTCCACCCAACACACCCCTGCCAACCTCTGTGTCCTCCACCCAACACACCCGCCACCCTCTGTGTCCTCCACCCAACACACCCCACACCCCTCTGTGTCCTCCACCCAACACACACCCCGCCACCCCCTCTGTGTCCTCCACCCACACCGCCATCCTCCAGGTCCTCCACCCAACACACCTGCCACCCCCAGGTCCTCCACCCAACACACCCCACCCTCTGTGTCCTCCACCCAACACACTGCCACCTTCTCAGGTCCTCCACCCAACACACCCCCTGCCACCCTCTGTGTCCTCACCCAACACACCCACACCTCTGTGTCCTCCACCCAACACACCCCACCCTCTGTGTCCTCCAC
>NW_024740541.1:0-9863 GCF_018991925.1 Homarus americanus | reverse complement strand
TCCCACAACTACTGGACATGGAACGCCGCATCAACCCGGTCTCCAAACATCCATCCAACGAACTCATCGGCTGGTGGGTGGGCCCCCTCCCCCCAAAGGTGAATGTAGGACCAATTCACAACTGTCCTCTCGACCGATTTATCGGAACCCCGAAAATCTGTGGTCGTTGCCAATCGTGGAAACACCGCACCTGGGAGTGCACGAGGATGGTCGCCTGCGGTTTCTGTGCAGGTCCTCACGACACAGTGGAATGCAAATCGAAAATTCAGAACAAAATCCCAGTTATTCCACGGTGCGTCAATTGCCATGGCAGTCACCACGCCTGGAATGCCAATTGCCCACAGCGTCCTGGCACTCGCCCGGGGAAAACTTACCTTGTACCACCGTCCTCGTCTCTGACGAAGCCCCTGTCAACCAAACCTCAATCCTATCCACCACCGCCTCTTCCATCCACCAAGGATTTCCCATTGATCTCCTCTCCTCTACCACCCCCTCTATCACCCCTACCACCCATCCTTTCTCCCCTCCCTCCCTCTCCCTACCGTTCTTGGAACAAGGTCGTTGCCGGCCCTGCCACACAGTCACCACCATCTCCTGCCCACCCGGACCCCCGCTGTCTCTCACCAGCACCACCACCTCTTACTCAACTGAACCCTCACCGTCCCTCTCCGTCGCTACCACCACCACATGCCCAGTCGGGCCCTCGGCAATCCTCGCCGCCACCTCCAGCTCATGCACAGGTACACCAAGTTGGTTCTATGGAAACAATCACTCTCCGTCTGGATCGCCACTCCAAGCAAATCAACCTTCTCTCAACCCAACTCGACTTGTTTGTGAAAACACTTGCGACATTGCAGAAGCAACAACAACTCATTCTGGACACCCTGACCCAACAGGGGCGCGCTTTGCAAGCCCTGATGACCCGCCTCCTTCCATCTCCCGAGATGGAGGATCCATCCCTCGCTCTCCCACTCCTCCCTCTCCATTTCTCTCAACAGAATTTGGTACCTCCTCTGGAGCCCTGTCTAGCCCCTCCGACTCATCTCACACCGGAGGCCGTTCCCTCCTCTTCTTACAATGGAACATCCAGGGACTTAGACCTCGCCGGACAGACCTTGCCCAGTTTGTGCTCTCCCATCAAGTAGATGTTGCTCTACTTCAGGAAACCATCACAGACGATGTTACTCCACTCCGCCTCTCTGGCTATTCTGTTTACACCCTGCCTCGGTACCGTGGGCAGGCTCGTGGCCTCCTCACCCTTGTGCGTAACACCATTCCATCTGTTCGTCTCCCTTCACCTGACTCACATGGACCCCCGTCTGAATTCCTTTCTGTCTCCCTTACTCTTGGTGACCGGACCCTTCGTGTAGTCAATGTTCATTTCAAGAGTAATTCTCTGGACCCCCAGGTTCTTCACGACCTCCATGATGGGGTTCCCACTATTGTTCTTGGCGACTTTAATGCCCGCCATCCCACTCTAACTCCGGATCATCCCACTCCATGTACCCTTAATGGATCACATCTCTCACAGTTTCTTAATGGGGATGATGATGTTCGCTTTCTTTGTCCTGACGATCCTACTCGCCTCCCCCATAGTTTCCTTGATGTTGGCTTACTATTGAACGGTCATACTTCCTTTCATCCTACCGTCTGCACCGAGCCTGCTCTGTATAGTGACCATCTTGCCGTTACTACCCATCTCAGGCTCTCCTTCTCTGCCCCGACATCAACTCCTTATCGATCCCCTCGCCTTCGTCTCACACAAGATGCTGTTCCTTCCTTTACCCAATACCTTTCTACCTGGGCGGATTCCTATGTTGTCCCTCAGTCCCTTGACTCTTACAGCGCTGATTTTGTTGATGCTGTGTATGACTCTGTCAATCGCGCTACCCCTCCACGCCCTCCCCGTCACCCCAGAAGTGCCACCAACTACTGGTATCGTATCCCTGCCATGAGACATCTCCGGCAGGTAACCTGTGATCTCCACTCTGCCATACGGAGGTCTCGGTCTCCAGAGGACTGGGAAGACTTCAAAAATTGGTGCTCCTTTGCAACTCAGGAGCGCCGTCGGATACGTGAGGCGGACTGGCTATCCTTCACGGGGTCTCTATCGTTCCAGTCGTCACCCGCTTATGTATGGAATCGGATTAATGCTATACGGGGTACTCGACGGAGGCCTCCTCCCCACCCTGATCCCGCCTCCCTTGCCTGCTCTTTAATGGAGGACTGGGCACGAGCTTCCTCCCCAGAGGCACTTCCAGATCCAATGCAGGAGGCAGTGCAGGCCCGCATCGATGCGTCTGAGCCTGTTGTTCGTGCTGCTCTTACCTCCCCTGCCCCCACTGATCATCCCATCACACAGTTCGAGCTTGACAGTGCTCGTCGCTCTAGAAAAGACACCTCTCCTGGGGATGATCAGATAACCTACTCCGTCCTCAACGCCTGTACTAATATTCCTAACGGCCCCTTGCTTGCTCTCTACAATATGTCTTATGAACATGGGGTTCTCCCGTCCAACTGGAAAAATGCCACTATTATCCCCATCCTTAAGCCGGGAGATCCTGGGAAATATCGACCCATTAGTCTTACCTCCTGTGTTTGCAAGATGATGGAGAGGATACTCCATCGTCGCCTTCTTCACAACATAGGCGGCTTCCACAACTCCCTCAATGGTTTCATTCAACATCGCAGCACAGCACACTCCATTGCTTCCTTTTATTGCAATCAGACTGCCCGCGTCTCCGTCTTCCTTGATATCAAGGGAGCCTTTGATACGGCTCAGCCTGCCCTCATTTTAGCTGAACTTGCACGGTTAGGGGTTAAAGGGAGACTTCTACAATGGATCGCCTCTTACCTCACTGGACGTCAGGCCCGGGTTCGCGTAGAAGGCTCTATGTCTCCTGTTCAAGAAATGAACCTCGGCACCCCTCAAGGTGGAGTCCTGAGTCCCACCTTGTTTAACACTCATGCACTCCATTGCATCACTCCCGTGGCCGACAGAAGTTGTCCACTCAGGATATGCCGACGATGTCCTCCTCCAAGCCCCTGACTACCTCTGCATGCAGGAAGCCCTTGATCTGGTCTCCAGAGAGTGTGATTCACTTGGTTTCCTTCTTTCAACTGCGAAAACAAAAGCCATGTGGCACGGTCGTGTTGTACCTCCACCCCTTTTCTTATCAGGAACGCCCTTGGACTGGGTTAATGAGACAAAATACCTGGGTGTGTATGGAACTCGCACACGTTGTCAGATCCCTGAAGTCCGCTATCTTCGAGACATATGTTTCGGCGTCTCGCTCCCCTCTCTACCATGTGCAGGGGTTCCCTTGGTGCCAGCATCCCTGTACTTCTCACCATGTACAAGTCTTTTGTCCGTTCCTGTGTCGACTACGCCGCCCCTGCCCTCGTCAACATTAGTCGGACTGCTGTCAACCGTCTCGAAGTTATCCAGAGGAAAGCTGCTCGTATCATCCTTGGGGCTCCTCAGTGGACACGCTCTACTTCTCTATATACCGAACTTGGTCTTTCCCCCTTACAGGATCGTGTCCAGGAGTTTTACCTAAAAACTGCAGTTTCCATTCTACGGGATCCTAGGGGCAACTATGTCCAAACCAACTTGACTACTGCTGTCCGAGACCGACCTCCATCTAGAAGACAGTGGCGAGGGTCACTCATCCGAGCCCTTCAGGAACACGACCTCCTGCCTGATATTGTTGTCACCCCTGCTGTTGGTTCGTCTCCTTCTCCCTGGCTGGATTTTCAACCTGAAGTGATTGCCCTCGGTGGACTGCTCCCGAAATCCCAGGTGAACCCTGTTATTCTCTGCAAATACCACCTCTCCAGGATCGCTCACTGGTCCCCAGGTAGGGTCGTCCTCTACACTGATGGTTCTGTTGACCCCGCTACAGGTAGGGCCGGGGCTGGTGTCTACATCTCCCGTCCTCATGCCCCTGAGCCTATCAAACTGTCTCTCAGAGTTTCTGACGGGGCATCCTCCACTCAGGCTGAACTAATAGCCCTCCTTGCTGCCCTTCTCGCTGAGGAAGAAGCAGATGGTTTCTGCCCCTTGCTTGTCTGCTGCGATTCCAGGTCTGCTCTCGACGGGATCGCATTTGGATCTGGGGAAAATAAGGACCTCATCCTCCGAATACGAGGGTTAACATCCACACTTCAGGATGAAGGCCGTCCTGTGACATTCCTATGGATACCTAGTCATGTCGGTATCTTTGGGAATGAGGCAGCAGATGACCTTGCCAAGACTGGCTGCAACAAGGCCACACCTGACTACGTTGTTCCTCGAACACTCTTACAGATTAGGACCCAAATCCGCCGCAAACAGAGAGAAGCTCGGGAAGCAGCCATCCCCCTGGACTCCCCGCCCACATGGTACGATGTCCTCCGTAAACTTCCTGACTTCTCGTACGTCTACGGGAAAGGGTCGCGGAAGGGGGACGTGATTGCTGCCCGTATCATCATCGGGTATGACTTTGCTTGGGAGATTGGTATCCCCACATCCCCTGAGCAACGCTCTTGTGCGTTATGCAGAAGACCCGACAGCCGCACCCTTATCCACTACCTCCTAAGATGTCCCCACACACAACGCTTCCGTGACGCCTGCTGGACCACCACTCCACGACCCCCTGACGGAGACACGATGATCCTCCCAATACTGGCCAGATATTTTGTAAATAATATTAATTATGTGTTAAAGGAACATCCTTCCTTCCTTAGGCTTTAGTAAGCCCCTTTATAATATTTATACTGTATATACTTTTCACACTTGCCAGATGATTCTGGTGTCATTGTACAGGGGTACCTAGTGACAGCACTAGGATCCCGCTTCCTCTATCAAGGAATAAACAATTGAAATTGAAATTGAAATGAAAAGACAACATTGGGAATATTTTGACCAACGGCAGTAGTCGTTTGAAACATTATGTTTGAGTTTTGAATTCTACAAGTTGTACTTATGGTAAGGCTTCAGTTAAGTGATACATTTGTGATGAGAGTACGTTTTGGATACAAATATTATTGGCAATATATTAAAGGAACTGATGGCATTCCTTGTAAACTGTGTGGCTATGTAAAGTCTCATACATTATATCATTACATTATGGAAGGTAACTGTTTATCAGAACTTAGGGGTGATGATAATGTTACAGAGATGGTTCGTTATTTAATGAACAAAAATATGGTGAAGAATATTATGGACAAAATCTGTAAGTTTAACATAAGATTGTAGACTTCATGCATATCTATTTGTTGTTTACATATCTGATCTATGATTAGTAGAATGTTAAAGAGCTCTCGTTAAGACTAGTTTTGGGCGGGCGAGTAAGCATGTTGACCATCTCTTTTAATATAATTGCCTATAAATGTATTGAACTTGAATTATATTGTCCGTAAGGACATCAAAAATATGTAAGTGTACTTTACTAATATATCTGTTATATATAAATACTTAATAAATGTTTATTTATAAATAATGTATAATATAATATATATCAGTTACAAAACAATGTATATAGAGAGTGAATGTCTGTAACAATATAGGCATACAATGTACGTTCATATATATTGCACTGGTATACATCATTACATTACAAATAAGTATACATGTAAAGCACAATACTGTACACTGTATAAGTACATGCTATATACACTGGGTGTATTACCTACATGGTATGTATACTTGTAGGTACATAAACAGTGTACATAGTGTATAGGTACACAGTGTATATGTACTCTGTATGTATACTAACACTCTTTATGTATAATGATAAATACCAGCTGTGTATATATATATACCTATAATGTTATATGTATTGTTACAGACCTTCACTCTCTATATACATTGTTTATATAGCTACAGTGAGTATATAAACACCTCAGACTAATGTTTATCTATCTACATTAGTTACCCTTCACAATGGTCCACCAACCAAAATATTTTATAATAACATTAATTAACATTAATCTTCCACTTATATATAAAAAACATTAAACAGATGATAATATCATAATAAAGTTATACATTAGTTAATAATAAATATTTATTAAGTGGTGGAAAAGGTTCTTATTTACATATAAACTCGTACGTGTTACTTTATGGCGAATTACAATAAGTCACATAAATTGTTAACACTATATAACACAATACATTACATAACAGAAATTCATATTTTTAATGTCCAATTGGACTCTTACTTTCACCTTATCTGTTAGTCTTTGTTATTAAGGAATATATACATCGTTGTACTGTACACCAACACCGTGTTTACCGTTACCGTGGAAGATTAATGTTATTATAAAATATTTGGGTTGGTGGTCCATTGTGAAGGATGACTAATGTAATATATATATATATATATATATATATATATATATATATATAGCAGAATCGCCGCCCTTCCGCTAGGCAACGGTAGGACGCCACCCTCCGGGAGGCGCCACGTTATCTCACTGCTCTTGTTCTTCACACTCACTGCTGCTGGACAGCTCCAAGTCCTCCAGCAGTACCCGGGGCTACATTGCTGTGTCCACCACCCAATTCCGTCATTGTAGTAAGCGACCAGCTCGTTGAAGCTCTTCAGTCAGCCATGACAGTACGTGTCCAGCCAGGGTGGTGTAGGAGAGCGACCTGCACGTCCAAACAGTGCCAGAAATCCAACTAACAATCAGTCAATCATAGTGTCCGTGTGGACATTAAAAAATAAGTAAGTGTACTTTTCTACGATGTAGTAGAGTTAACAATATATGTGACTTATTGTAATTCGCCATAAAGTAACACGTACGAGTTTATATGTAAATAAGAACCTTTTCCACCACTTAATAAATATTTATTATTAACTAATGTATAACTTTATTATGATATTATCATCTGTTTAATGTTTTTTATATATAAGTGGAAGATTAATGTTAATTAATGTTATTATAAAATATTTTGGTTGGTGGACCATTGTGAAGGGTAACTAATGTAGATAGATAAACATTAGTCTGAGGTGTTTATATACTCACTGTAGCTATATAAACAATGTATATAGACAGTGAAGGTCTGTAACAATACATATAACATTATAGGTATATATATATACACAGCTGGTATTTATCATTATACATAAAGAGTGTTAGTATACATACAGAGTACATATACACTGTGTACCTATACACTATGTACACTGTTTATGTACCTACAAGTATACATACCATGTAGGTAATACACCCAGTGTATATAGCATGTACTTATACAGTGTACAGTATTGTGCTTTACATGTATACTTATTTATGTGTAATGATGTATACCAATTCTGTATATGAACGTACATTGTATACCTATATTGTTACAGACCTTCACTCTCTATATACATTGTTTATATTGTGGGGTTGAAGATGTTGGGTTCACACTCAGGATGGGATGGAGAAAGGAAACTCACAATGTGCTCTCTGTATACATGTTGCATTGGATGTACAATGCAGCTTGGTGCTGGGAAGGCAGCGTGGTTACAAGCGTGATATAGAATCCTTGGAAAGAATTCAGAGGAGAATGACAAGACTAATCCCGGGCATTAGGAACCTTGAGTACAGAGACAGGTTAAATCAACTTAATTTGCACTCCCTTGAGAGACGTAGAGCGAGGGGCGACCTAATAGAGGTGTATAAGTGGAAGGCAGGGCTAAACAAAGGGGACATTACAAAGGTACTCAAACTATCCAACCAGGAGCGAACTCGTAACAATGGTTTTAAATTAGACAAATTTAGATTTAGTCGTGAAATAGGTAAACACTGGTTTGGAAACAGAGTAGTGGATGAATGGAACAAGTTACCAAATATCATCATTAACTCGAATACGCTGAATTGCTTCAAACATAGGCTGGATGCTCATATGAGCAATAGGGGTTGGGTGTAAACGGGACTGCCCAGTATGGGCCAATAGGCCCGCTGCAGTTCCCTCCATTCTTATGTTCTTATGTGAAGTAGAGAGAGCTGGTTGGTGAGGATGCTCAGAGGAGGACCAGCTTGTGGGTCGCCATGCTCGCCGGCAGGAGAGAGGACCACCAGGCAGGCGGAGGAGGAGGAGGTGTTGCTGGCTGGTTGGTGGAGGTAGAAAGAGACAGGACACCACGAGGTCAGGTCTTAAATAGCGGGGGTTGGCGTGGCTTAGTAGTTGATCCCCGCTCCGTGATGTATGGCGGCGCTGGTTGACCTAGACCACGAGGCATACACTGGAGAATTAGTGGGGTCGGCTACTCAGCGACAAACAGCGTTTGTAGGGGAGAAATCTACTACAATATAGGAGTATATAAACACCGTAAACACCTCAGACTAATGTTTATCTATCTACATTAGTTACCCTTCACAATGATCCACCAACCAAAATATTTTATAATAACATTAATTAACATTAATCTTCTTCCTATATATAATAAATATTTAAGATATAATAATATAATAATAAATTTATACAGGAGTTCATAATAAACATTTATTACCTGGTAGAAAAGGTTGTTATTTACATATAAACTCATATGTGTTACTTTATGTCGCGTTACAATAGGTCATATATTGTTAACACGGTTATAAACATCCGTCCTAATTAGGTAGTTGATTGCTCTTATTTTGGATGTCTTTACGGACACTCTGGTTCTCAAGGTACATTAAAATAGGTGTACACCAACACCGTGTATACAGTAATGATGTTCACGGTGTTGGTAGAGGAGTAAAGACCAATGGTAAATCCTTGGTGGGTGGAAGAGGCGGTGGTGGATAGGAGTGAGGTTTGGTTGACAGGGGCTAGGTCAGAGACTAGGGCGGTGGTACAAGGTTAGTTTTCCCCGGGCGAGGGCCAGGACGCTGTGGGCCATTGGCATTACTGGCATCGTGACTGTCATGGCAACTGACACACCGTGGAATAACTGGGATTTTGTTCTGAATTTTCGATTTGCATTCCACTGTGTCGTGAGGACCTGCACAGAAACCGTAAACACCTCAGACTAATGTTTATCTATCTACATTAGTTACCCTTCACAATGGTCCACCAACCAAAATATTTTATAATAACATTAATTAACATTAATCTTCTCTAATATATGATAAATATTTAACATATAATAATATAATAATAAATTTATGCATTAGTTAATAATAAACATTTATTAAGTGGTGGAAAAGGTTCTTATTTACATATAAACTCATACGTGTTACTTTATGGCGAGTTACAATAAGTCACATCAATTGTTACCAAACTTCACTTTAACTTATTTTTCTACTATTATAGCAGAAGTTATTTTGGATGTCCTCATGGGCACTGATACTCTCCGATCTATTGTTTGTTATTAAGATAAATGTAAATAGGTGTATATTACTAATGTGTACACGGTGTTGGTGTATACAGTAATGGCATACACGGTGTTAGTTGGTGTACACAGTAATGGCATACACGGTGTTAGTTGGTGTACACAGTAATGGTATACACGGAGTTAGTTGGTGTACACAGTAATGGTATACACGGAGTTAGTTGGTGTACACAGTAATGGTATACACGGAATTAGTTGGTGTACACAGTAATGGTATACACGGAGTTAGTTGGTGTACACAGTAATGGTATACACGGAGTTAGTTGGTGTACACAGTAATGGTATACACGCAGTTAGTTGGTGTACACAGTAATGGTATACACAGAGTTAGTTGGTGTACACAGTAATGGTATACACAGAGTTAGTTGTTAAATTGGTGCTCCACTTGACTCAATGCCGTGCTGTATCTCAGGTGGGTAGACAGGTGGACAGGTAGGTATACAGGTGGACAGGTAGGTGGACAGGTAGGTAGATAGGTGGACAGGTAGGTAGATAGGTGGACAGGTAGGTAGA
>NW_024740540.1:0-11099 GCF_018991925.1 Homarus americanus | reverse complement strand
CGGTCCCATATGGCGCCACGCACCACATGCTCGCCGTGATCACTCCCGACGACCAGAACACAGCTCACCTTACCTTACACCCGCTTTATCCCAACACACACCCACACACCTTGCCCGGATGTCCAACTTACTAGGATCGGCCACCTTACCCGGATCCCTCAACGCTCCACTACAACTTCACCTTACTCGGACGCCCACTATATCCGAACACCCACTTTACCCGGACGCCCACCTTTATCCGAACACCCACTTGATCACAAATCACAGGAGCGGATGCCAGGGACGCGGTGGTGGCGAGTGGGCGGCGCGGCACTGAGTTCCGTCATAGCCGAAGGCACCGTGGCCAGGGAGGTAAACAAGAGGTGGTGTTGACGGCGCCGCGCGTCAGTGTCACTACTGGGTGCCACCACCAGGCAATGGTCGAGCAGGGCCACCGCGCGCCGCTTTCTCAGTGCCACACCTCCCCACCCTTACTATATGTACCGCCGCGTGTGTGCGTGCGTTCGTGCGTCCGTACATGCGCGTTGCGTGAATCACCACCGCCCATCCTTGATGCTTCTGCTCCACCCTACCACCACCTCTACCACCACCATCAATATCTGTGCACCACCACCACCACCCCATGTACCTCACTGTTTAATGGGTATACTGTGGCAGGTGTGTGGTGGTGATGGTGGTGCTGGTGGTGGTGGTGATAGTGGTGGTGGTGATGGTGATGGTGGGGTACCTCGTCTCCACCACCACAGCATCACCCTCATCAGTATTGATCATAGCGCCTCGTGCTACCCCCCTCACAACCCCCCATTTTACCCAGTCACCTCCCACGATGACTGACTGACTGACAGGTAGTACAGTTACCTCCCAAGATGATTGATAGGTAGGAAGGCAGCCCCGGAATGACAGGCAAAGAGACAGGAGTTAACCCTTCTCACCCTCCCTTCCAGGTTGACTATGAGGCACACACAAACACACACAAACACACACACACACACACAGGTGAAGACAGTACCGTACCAGAGCTCGATATGAATAGTGAGTTCTGCAGACCTGACTACCCGCAGGTTGGGTTAGGTTAGGTTAGGTTAGGCACGTATTTACAACTGGTGGACCAGGTGTGCTCTGGCCGACCACAGTATCCACTCCGCTTAAAAACTACTTTACCCCAGTTAGTTCTAAATACACCGTCCAGTACTATATACACAACTGAAAAATAATGACTTTAATACTTATATAATAATAATAATAATAATAATAATAATAATAATAATAATAATAATAATAATAATAATAATAATGATAATAATAATAATAGTAATAATAATAATAATTATAATAATGATAATGATAATAATAATAATAATAATAATAATAATAGTAATAATAATAATAATAATAATAATAATAATAATAATAATAATAATAATAATAATAATAATAATATAATAATAATAATAATAATAATAATAATAATAATAATAATATAATATATAATAATAATAATAATAATAATAATAATAATAATAATGATAATAATAATAATAATAACAATAATAATAATAATAATAATAATAATAATAATAATAATAATAACAATAATAATAATAATAATAATAATAACAATAATAATAATAATAATAATAATAATAATAATAATAATAATAATAATAACAATAATAATAATAATAATAATAATAATAATAATAATAATAATAACAATAATAATAATAATAATAATAATAATAATAATAATAATAATAATAATAATAATAATAATAATAATAATAATAATAACAATAATAATAATAATAATAATAATAATAATAATAATAATAACAATAATAATAATAATAATAATAATAATAATAATAATAATGACATTATTGTCTTGTTAATAAAGTCGGTGATTCAACAGAGTGGTGAAGGTAAGAGGATGAGAGTGAAGGCGAGAGAGATGAATGTAAGAGTGGGGATGAGGAAAGGGAGGATGAGAGGGAGATGGAGGATTAGAGGAGAGGAAGGATGAGAGGAAAGGGAGGATGAGAAGTCTTAAAGGGGGGGGGTGGGAAGGTTGAGGGGAGAGGGAGGGTTGAGGGGTGAGAGGGTGAGGGAGAGGGGGGAGAAGGTTGAGGGGGGGGAGGGTTGAGGGGAAGGAGGGCTGAGGGGGATGAGAGGGTTGAGGGGGAGGAGGGTTGAGGGGTGAGAGAGTTGAGGGGGTGAGAGGGTTGAGGGGGTGGGGAGGGTTCAGGGGAGGGAGGGTTGAGGGGTGAAAGGGGTTGAGGGGGAGGTGAGGGGGTGAGAGGGGTTGAGAAGGTGGGAGGGTTGAGGTGGGAGAGAAGGTTGAGGTGGGAGAGAGGGTTGAGGGAGAGGGTTGAGGGGGGGAGAGGTTGAGAAGGTGGGAGGTTGGGGGGAGAGAAGGTTGAGGTGGGAGGAGAGGAGGTGGGAGAGGGAGGGGTTGAGGGGGTGAGGGGGGGTGGAGAGGGGTTGAGGGGGTGGGATGGTTGAGGGGGGGGGGGTTGAGGGGTGAGGGGGTTGGGAGGGTTGAGGGGTGAGGGGTTGAGGAGGAGAGGGTTGAGGGGGGTGGGAGGGTTGAGGGGTGGGGAGGTTAAGGGGTGAGAGGGGTTGAGGGGTGGGAGGTGAGGGGTGAGGGGTGAGGGGGAGAGGGTTGAGGGGAGTGAGGGGTGAGAGGGCTGAGGGGTGAGAAGGTTGAGGGGTGAGAGGGTTGAGGGGAGGGAGGGTTGAGGGGGGTCAGAGGGGTTGAGGGGGTGAGAGGGCTGGGGGTGAGGGGTTGAGGGGTGGGAGGTTGAGGGGTGTGAAAAGGAGGGGTGGGAGGGTTGGAGGGGGTGAGAGGTGTTGAGGGGGGAGGGGTTAAGGGGTGGAAAGGGTTGAGGGGGTGGAGAGGCTGAGGTGGGTGGGAGGTTGAGGGGAGGGTTGAGGGGGGTGAGACGGTTGGAGAAGGTGGGATGGTTGAGGTGGGAGAGAGGGTTGAGAGAGGTGGGAGAGAGGGTTGAGGGGGAGGGAGGGGGGAGAGAGGGTTGAGGGGTGGGAGGGGGTTGAGGGGGTGAGAGGGTTGAAGGTGAGGTGGGAGAGAGGGTTGAGGGGAGAGACAGTTGAGGTGGGAGAGAGGGGTTGAGGGGTGAGAGGCTGAGGGGTGGGAGGGTTGAGGGGTGAGAGGGTTGAGGGGGGAGGGTTGAGGGGGAGACAGTTGAGAGAGAGGGGTTGAGGGTGGGAGAGAGGGTTGAGGGGCAGAAGGTTGAGGGGTGAGAGGGTTGAGGGATGGTTGAGGGGAGGTTGAGGGAGAGGGTTGAGGGGAGAGGAGAGAGGGGTTGAGGGGGGGGGGGAGAGGGGGGGGGGGGTGAGAGGTGAGGGGGGGGGGAGGTTGAGATGGGAGAGAGAGGGGTGAGGGGTGAGAGGTTGAGGGGGGGGGGTTGAGGGGGGTCAGAGGGTTGAGGAGGTTGGGGGGAGAGGTTGTGGGTGAGAGGGGTTGAGGGGGAGAGGGTTGAGGGGCAGAGGGTTGAGGGGGGTCAGAGGGGTTGAGGGGGGTCAGAGGGTTGAGGGGAGGGAGGGGGAGGGAGGGGTTGAGGGGGCAGATGGTTGAGTGGGTGGGAGAGGGTTGAGGGGGTCAGAGGTTCAGGGGGATGAGAGGGTTGAGGGGGAGGAGGTTGAGGGGGTGAGGGGGTTGAGGGGGTGAGAGGGCTGAGGGGATGAGAAGGTTGAGGTGGAGGGAGGGTTGAGGGGGTCAGAGGGTTGAGGGGGGTGAGAGGGGTTGAGGGGGTCAGGAGGGGTGAGGAGAGGCTGAGGGAGGGAGGGGTGAGAGGGTGAGGGTGAGAGGGTTGGGGGAGGGAGGAGGGGGAGAGGGGGTGGGAGGGTGAGAGGGTTGAGGGGGTGAGAGGGGAGAGAGAGGGGGAGGTGGGGAGAGAGGGTTGAGGAGGGTTGGGGGTGGGAGGGTTGAGGGGGGGAGAGGTTGAGGTGGGAGAGAGGTTGAGGGGAGAGAGGGTTGAGAGGGGTGAGGTGGGGGTGAGAGGGTTGAGGTGTTAGAGAGGGTTGAGGGGGAGGGAGGGTTGACGTGGGTGATAGGGTTGAGGGTGTGTACACAGAGGGCATGGTCAGGTACAGAGGCGTGTACACAGAGGGCGTGATCAGGTACAGAGGCGTGTACACAGAGGGCGTGGTCAGGTACAGAGGCGTGTACACAGAGGGCGTGGTCAGGTACAGAGGCGTGTACACAGAGGGCGTGGTCAAGTGGGGGGGGGCATGAGAGCCGCTGATGACATTTTCCCGGATTAATTTCTTAGATTTCAATTAAATTAACGAGTGTGTGTGTGTGTCTAATAACCTGATTTTACTGTATGTTCTGTCACACCATGTATGCCTCACTGTTTGCGTCCTGTCACACCATGTATTTCTCACTGCATACTGACACACTATATACAGTATGTCTCACAGTCTGCGTCCTGTCACACCATGTATGACTCACTGTTTGCTTCCTGTCACACCATGTATGTCTCATTGCGTACTGCCACACCATATATGTCTCACTGTCTGCGTCCAATCACACCATATATTATCTCACTGTCTGCGTCCTATCACACCATATATGTCTCTCTGTCTGCGTCCTATCATGTCTCACTGTCTGCGTCCTGTCACACCACGTCTCTCCAGCTCCAGATCCCCGGCTCCATAAGATGTCATTTGTGTAGTAAAGAGCAGAAGGCTCGGTGGGTCGAGGTTACGTTAGGTTAGGTTAGGTTAGGTTAGGATAAGTTAGGACACTGAAGGGTTGGAAGAGGTTAATTTGCCACAATCAACTGTGTTTTAGTGTGACGTGTTCTGATTCACTCTTGTTGAAATGCCTTGGGAGAGGAAGGAGAGGAAGGAGAGTAGGAGGAGGAAGAGGAGGTGGAGGGTGCATCTGTGTCCTAATTAACCAGGAGGAAGAGGAAGAGGAGTATTGATTTCTTTGTCTATTTTATTCTCTTGATAACACCAGAGTAATAATGGAGACAGACATTTAAGGAGAAACGTGTATCCTCTTAATGATTGGTTGAACGTAAGGGTCTTAAATGGTGATTGGCTAAATGGTGCCCCCAATCCTGAGAGGCCCTGTCCTCTATGACCCCCAAACTCTCCTAAACCATTATAACCAGGGCCCGTTCCTAACGTCTCACAGTCCTTATGAGGTCTGGTCGTGATGGTCTCCAATACTAATGGGTCCTAAACATGGTAGGCCCTGATTCTTATGGTAAGGTTAGGTTAAGTTGTGGATTCGTAGGATTGGTTTGGTTACATTAGGATGTGGACTATTATAATTGGAGCCCATTTGACCTCCAGCTGTTCTGAATGGCATCGTCAGCACTCTGTAGTGGCCTCCAGCTCTCCCAGCTGTGTGGTGGGTACAGAGTGGCTGAAGACGCCCATCTGTTGTGTTGTCAGCCTGTGTGATGCCACGAGTGTGAAGTGTTGCAGTGTTGTTGTAGTTATTTCACTGTACTGACCATTTATGATATATATATATATATATAAAGAGAGAGAGAGAGAGAGAGAGTAGGGGTACAATGAAAACATTATTAATAATGATAAATGTAATATGGATAATAGTTTATCTCGTAAGATTACCAAAATGAAGTTAACATCGTTTATGTTCACTGATAACATCCGACACGTATATGTGTCAGCCGGTGAGTTACAACAGATTACGTCAGAAAAGTTATCTTAAGGAGGTGTATCTTGTTGGAATTAGGAGGAAGGGTTACGGGTCGTAGAAGTGACGTCGGTTACTTTTATACAAGACAGGTCAATCAACACGATATCTACTTGTCCAGTACTGGTTCAGTCATTCCTCGAAGGTCAGCTCACCAAGGCACTGAACCACCAGCTCCAGTAAAGCACGCAGGTGAGAAGTTGTTTTGTGTGACCTGTGGTGTTACCGTGGTGTGACCTGTGGTGTTACCGTGATGTGACCTGATGATGTGAGCTATGATGTGGTTATACCTGTATGGTGTAGCCAAATATCATCTACCACGTCAATTCTTCTCTTCTTCAGCTTTGTCAAGAAATAAAGATATATTTCCCCCACCATAATTTAAAGTCTTATGCTGACTTTTAAGTTAGATTAGGTTAGGTTAGAGTAGGTTAGTTCGGTTAGATTAGGTTAGTTTAGGGTAAGTTAGTTAGGTTAGGTGGGGTTATTTAGGGTAGGCTAGTTAGGTTAGGTTAGGTTAAGTTAGGTTAGGTTAGTTTAGTTAGGGTAGGTTAGGGTAGTTTAATTAGGATAAGTTAGCTAGGGACAGTTACTTAGGTTAGTTTGCTGGTGTCATCATTCACAAATGTATAGTGTGTTAATAGCATAGTGTTAAAACCGCCTATAATAGCCATCCTCTGCTGTTTACTTGTTACCTGAGACATGTATCTCAGCAGTTGATTCTTTGTCTAGTTTTTTGTTCCTACGGCCTTTGTTGTTGAGGTGCAGTAATATACCAACACCCACTGTAATGATAATTCGCCTGTAAGTCTTAAGGGAGCTCAGATACATTTTGGCTAATTTGATCTAGTTTCTGTCTAATGATTGAGAATTATACAGTATATGAGGGAGTAAAGTGAGTAATAAACCTTAAAACAGTGCATGTGGTTTTCAGTATTACCAAATATGGGAGTACTTCACACACACACACACACACACACACACACACACACACTGCAACAACACTCTTACCCATTGTTTTGGAAATCGGGACGAAATGATCCCATCAAGATATCTAATACTTTCAAGTTTTAAGAACAAATACATGTTTAAATGATTTAGCCTTGCTGTTACAACCGAACAGTTTACATCTGGCAGAGTTATAGATGTAAGGGACATTTTCTGTTATACTTACCATCAGTTGATTAGGTTCAGGGAAAACGGAGTTGGTCGCGCCCTCCTGCTCATCACTGGGGGGACTCAGGAAACTTGACGTGGTGTAGGCTAATGCCTTCATGGTGGCGAGTATCCTTCTCTTATACCACTACAATAGTCTTCTAAGTTTTCTCTTTATTTTCAATTATTTTCACTCACTCTTAATTGATCTCTTTTTCACTAGTTGTTATGGAAGGATATAATACAATCACTGCAGTGTTCTTAGACTGTAATATTTATGATGTGTCTCAGTCGCTGAATAGGTGAATCGTTGCTGTCGACAGTTGACTATTACTAGTAAGAGGAGCTGCGGTGGCTGCGACGAACTAAGAAATATAGTGTCACTAGGACGAGTATATAAGGGCATAGTGGTGAAGATAAGGCCAGTCAGAGATAGATACGGAGAAGAGCGCGCGCTGGCTTGTGTTGCGTCACGTGTGTCCTGGTCGGTTGAGCCCAGAGTCCAGTCTAAAGGTGGGGCCGTTTATTCCCGCCCTCTTACTTCCCTTGCCATGATAACCTAACGCCGGTAATTTTCACCGCTCTCTATTTGTACCTGAACATTATTGATTTACGACATTTTAAGTAAGAAAAAAAGGGTAATACAATTCCACATTAACTGTTTGTTGATATAAAGTAAGATATTGGTGGTAAGATCAACCAGACGACCATGAGGTGAACGTCACTGACTTTGTGTGTGTATGTGCGTGCTTGAACCAAATATTAACCTCATTGACTTACATCACCATACTTATCCACCATGAATCTCACTTGACTTAGCCTTGTCGAGTAAATTCCTTGTATAGGGTTTAGGTGTTTGGCTACATAATGGAGATCTTCGTCATAATGTACTCTGACAGGTGACACTAAAACAGGTACAATTCAGGCAGGTACTAGTAAAGTCAGGTACTACTCAGGTACTCCAGGTAGGTAATGGCTTGCTCAGGTATTCAGTTCTGCGTCTTAATAATGAACGAATGCACAGTTGAAGGACACGATAAAACGCCTCAAGCTCCGCACGTTTTACCTGAAATTGTACTTCTTGAGATATTTTCTTTAGATTTGAATTTTTGTAATAGTTTTATGTATTCTCTTTTCATATATTATTACATACATACATACATACATACATACATACATACATACATACATACATACATACATACATACATACATACTCAGTGAAATCGTCATAGAAATTTATATCGAATCTGCTTGTATACTGTTAAGACAATGCAGGTATACAATATACACTACATAGAGAGTACACATATACAAACAATGTACATGGGTAGTACAGGTATACAAACAATGGTAAACAATGGGTTGATTGGAGCAATAATATCCATAAAAAGTTAAACAAAATTAAAAACAAGAAAGTATGATAAAGATTTAGGTTAGAAGAACACGCTTGAGACAAATAAATATTCTTCCAATATCTTAAAACGATAGTGGGCGTTCATTCGTCTGGCGTTGGCTTCATCTACTATAGCGCTTGTATTTTTAGGGTTGGAAGGAAAGCTTGGCGATGGATAGTGCTCGTATTGGCGCTGTTAGTTGAAACATTAGAGGAAGAGGGAAGGTGGATGGCTGTCTGTGTGTTTGTATGTACTGTACGTGACTTCCTAATGATTAGCTGTTTATCGCTGACACTTGATGGCGCTGGTAGTGCATTAACCCCCCCATCTCTCTCTCTCTCTCTCTCTCTCAAGCATAAATAATTAACTCCTTATACAGTGGGGGAAGTGAGAAAGAGGGGAAGTAAAGCAGGGAAGGGGGAAGAGAAGAGGATAGAAGGGGGAGGGTAGGGTAGATGTGAAGGGAAGAAGAGAGAAAAAACAAAAGGGAAACGGCAGAGGATACGAAAAGGGGAAAGGATGGGGAAGACAGGATTAGAGTAAGAGAGGAGTAGGAGAGAAAGGGGAGAGGGTGAGAGGGAGAGAGGGAAGGCACAGGAGGAAGGAGAAGAAGAGAAAAGAGGTAGCCACAGCCCCCTGATAGCAGAGTAATAAGAGGGTTACACCTAATCTTGAGTCACTGATAACTCACCTGTCAGTCTGTCATCACCACTACACCTTTGTCCACCTTTGTTTATATTCATGATGTCAGGGAAGTCAAGTGTCTGTCAGTCTGTCATCACCACTACACATTTGTCCACCTTTGTTTATATTCATGATGTCAGGGAAGTCAATTGTCTGTCTGTCTGTCTGATTCTTCTTATCTGGTTAATCAGGTTATACCATTCTGTTGTTAATTTAGAACTTTGCGGTGATAATGTTGAACTTTCTGGTGAGGTTAGATTTTATGGTAATGTGGGATATTTATAGTAAAATTCAAAATTCCAAACATTAACTTAACCTAACCTAATCTAACCTAACCTAATCTAACCTAACCTAATCTAACCTAACCTAATCTAACCTAACCTAATCTAACCTAACCTAATCTAACCTAACCTAATCTGAATTAGACTTAGCTAGCCTTACGTAATCTAAACCTAATCTAAGTCTACCTAATCCTAACCTAACCCATCCCAACATAACGTAAGCGCATTCCTGACCTAACCTAACCTAACCCTGACCCTTAGGTTAGGTATACGCTTAAGTCATTAGTTAAGAGAAATGTTCATGTTACGAATATTTTAAAATGTAGAGCCGGAGGTGTGTTAATAGGGCGAGTATTTCCTGGTCTTGAGTGTGTGTGTGTGTGTGTGTGTGTGTGTGTGTGTGTGTTCGCAGCCCTGTATCACGTACATTTGGAAGGTTTTTGTCATCACGGAAGACTTATATGGGCAACAGCTCGTACACAGGTGTCTCACAGGTGTCTCACAGGTGTCATACGGTAAACAATATCCGGTATAGACACGATACCTTGACCCCTTCAGGATGATACACTTACATCCGGTCTGACCTCGTTAAGACGGAACAGGTGTAACAAAGGTCAAATATCACAACATTTTCTGCGTTACGTAAAAGTCAGGTCACTAGTAGAATTCCTTCCCGACTCTGAAATTATTTACTGAGGTAAGGTCTGAGAGAGATAAACAGACAGACAGACAGACAGACAGAAAAAATAAAAGAGAAAGCAAGAAAATAGAAGTCAAAGTGAGAGTGAGAGAGAGTGAGAGAGAGTGAGAGAGAGAGAGAGAGAGAGACGTATTATCTCACACACAAATGACCTACTTGTTCTCTATCTTATCTGACAAAAGAAAAAAAACACTTCCTGTAGCAAAGTTTACCAGGTGCGTTAATGAGTGTGAGGGTACAAGTGTGTTAATGAGTGTGAGGGTACAGGTGTGTTAATGATGTGTGAGGGTACAGGTGCGTTAATGAGTGTGAGGGTACAGGTGTGTTAATGAGTGTGAGGGTACAGGTGTGTTAATGAGTGTGAGGGTACAGGTGTGTTAATGAGTGTGAGGGTACAGGTGTGTTAATGAGTGTGAGGTAACAGGTTAGGTTAGGTTAGGTTAGGTTATGGTTAGAGTAGGTTAAGGTTACTTTTGGATAGGTTATGGATAGGGTTGAATAGGTTATGGTTTGGGTAGGATGGGTTAATGTTGAGTTAAAATAGGTTAGGATAAGATTGGGTTAGGATTAAGTCTAGATCACGATAGAATAAGTTAGGTTAGGGTTAATCTACCTTTGATTAGTTTACAATAGGGTAAGTTGGGATAGATTAATTTGGTAACGCTAATTAAGATAATTAACCTTGGACTAGAATGGATAAGTACAGTTGACCCATCGACCCGAGACCAATGAGGCTTCAAACTAACGGGTCACATTTCCATATAAAGTCTTCAAGTCACCAGAGACAGACAGACAGACAGACAGACAGACAGGCAGACAGAGATTACCGTATACTTCCTCAAGGTAACAGTTTATGAAGCCTTCTTGGTCAGACAGTAATTTACTACAACATCCATTTACTGAGACTGATTCTACAAGACGTAAAATGATAGCGAGTTCAACCATAGTGCTTCGTTATCTCGTGGATTTAGCGAGTTCGACCAGAGTGGTGACACGTTACACACACACACACACACACACACACACACACAGTGAGGGAGTTACTACACTACGTGTCTGCTGTTCAACACCTCAGCTCACATGATCTACTTGTGTAAACATTAATCTGTATGTTCACTGTATGTTCCTTCACCTTTCTCTAATGAAGGCTTTTATTAAACCAACAATGTTTGTAATAAGTCATT
>NW_024740539.1:0-2617 GCF_018991925.1 Homarus americanus | reverse complement strand
AGATTAAACGGTTAGTCAGGTCTTTATAAAATTTGGACTGTGTTCCAATTTTTTTAAACTTACATTAAAGATACAGTTTTTCGTGCTGATTTTAAATATGAACATCATGTTTTGCGGAAATGTTTTGTTTTGGAGTTGGAATCGCAGCCCTCGGGCAACTCTTTCGTAGAGTTCAAGATTTCTTAAGAGCATTATAGGGTTTCCAATCTTGAGAGTGAGGTGGTGAGAGCATTCCAGCGGCTCCAAGAATTAAGGAATTCTGCAGGGTACTGGACTGCTTGGTCTAGTGGATTACTGTATCAACAGATTTGAATGAGGTCTCACTGCCTGGAAGCTGTCTGAGTAGAGCCATGTTGATTTCAGCCACTGTTTCATTCTTTGGTGCCAGAGTGCGTTCATGCGGCGCGTAGTCATAGCGGTAGTTGGATAATGTTTGGGTAGACCATGTTAGTGAGCTCAGTTGAGGACTTTACAACATTTCCACATACTTTTCAACCTCTGTTTGGTTTTAACGGGTCGGGTCAGGTTGGTTGGTTTTTTTTGAGATTCCCACGTGACACTTTATCCATGAGTTTGGTCGGGCAGCTCATTCTCTATGCAGTAGGACGCCACCCTCTGGGGCTCCACATTGTCTCACTGTTCAGTCCCAAAACTTCTTCTTCCATCAATAGTTCATTAACGGTGTATGTAAGTTCCACTACAACAGTACAGCAAAGTATATTTTTTAGCATTAAACTGTTATTATTTTGTTGTCTAGTATCACTACCTTTCCAGCCATCATCACTACATATAACACCACCCATCATCACTACATATAACATCATCTATCATCACTACATATAACCACCATCATCACTACATATAACATCATCCATCATCACTACATATAACACCATCCATCATCACTACATATATTACCATCCATCATCACTACATATAACACCACCCATCATCACTACATATAACACCATCCATCATCACTACATAAAACAACATCCATCATCACTACATATAACAACATCCATCATCACTACATATAACACCATCCATCATCACTACATATAACAACATCCATCATCACTACATATAACACCACCCATCATCATCACTACATATACACCACCCTTGTGACTCTGGTGCCACATAAACTCGCACAAGTACCCGCCAGCTGATTTAGGTTAAGTTAGGTTGCAAACAAACGCCAATAAAATATTAAATATTAATTTCAGAAACAAATTGGTTGCATATATATAGAATCGGCATAAAAACTACTGATGACAAAGGTTTTCAGCAAAAATTTAACACAGCCCAAATTTTAATGAGATCCGTTGGTCATGGTTTTTAACCCATTGAGTCCTCCAAAGGTTAAATCATCGTCCTCAAAGGGGTTAAATCATCGTCCTCAAAGGGTTAAATCATCGTCCTCGAAGGTTAAATCATCGTCCTCGAAAGGTTAAATCATAGTCCTCAAGAGTTAAATCATCGTCCTCGAAGGTTAAATCGTCTTCCTCGGGGTTAAATCATCGTCCTTGAAGGGTTATAGCCATCGTCCTCAAAGGTTAAATCTCTTCCTCAAAGGGGTTCAATCACCTCTTCCTCAAAGGGTTAAATCATTGTCCTCAAAGGGGTTAGATATCGTCCTTGAAGGGTTATAACCATCCGTCCTCAAGGGTTAAATCGTCTTCCTCAAAGGGTTAAATCCTCTTCCTCAAAGGGTTAAACTCTTGTCCTAGAAGGAGTTAAAAACCCCGTCCTCAAAAGTTAAACCTTACCTGTATCATGAAAGGATTAAATCCACCAAATCCTCAATCTCCTCCCTGTCCTCTGTGACGTGATACAGGAGTCAGTCTCGCAGGCGGCTAATTACTTTCTTGAGTTACGTTGAGGGTTAGTTTTTATTGTTGATAATTGTCTTTTCTGCTTTTAATTTTAGTTATTTACTAAGTGTTTTATTAAAGTATGTTTATTTTTTGTTTTGACTATTTTGAAATATAAGATTTATTTTATATATATATATATATATATATATATATATATATATATATATATATATATATATATATATATATATATATATATATATATATATATATATATATATATATATATATATATATATATATTCGTTATTATCTTTTGTTCTCTTTTTAAAAGTGTTATTTTATCCTTAGTTACCATTCTGTTTGTCTTGAGTTTGTTTTCTGCCTGTCTCTCTGTGTCTGTTTGTCTCTGTCTGTCTGTCTGTCTGTTTGTCTGTCTGTCTGTCTGTGTCTCTCTTTCTCTGTCTCTGTGTATCTATCGTAATTAAATCCCCATTTCATGCATGCTTCCCCCCACACCCCCGCCCCCACACACAGGCTAATTGTGCCTTGATCCTCAGGTTAATGACTCCCAGTTAATTACCTGACTTCATTAATATTTTTAACCCACCTAATTCGCTTGTTTCGTCTCCAGCAAAAGGATGATTAATTGTATGCATAATTCAAGGCCTCAGTCGTAATCTCTCCAGACAGGAAGTTAGGTTTGGTTAGGGATAGGATACGTTAGGTTAGGTTAGGTTAGGTTAGGTTAGGTTAGAGTTGGGTTTGGTTAGAATCCAGATACGTTAGGTTAGGTT
>NW_024740538.1:0-16479 GCF_018991925.1 Homarus americanus | reverse complement strand
CATCCCTCTTTACTATAGTGATAAATAGAGCTTTATTTTGTTGTCAATTTCTTTAAATTCCAACCTTATTAAACCGTAATTCTTTCTGTATGGTCAAATTTTGATTTGACCTCAGTGAGAGAGCTGTTAGTGTCAGTACATCACAATGGTGTTCCGACGCACTGTATCGAAGGTGACTAAGGTGGAGGTGAAGCCTTGCCAGATGAAGGAGAAGGGCCCCCGATCTAACAAACTGCAGACCACAAAACACACTAAGACCCAAAACAACAAGACCCAAAACAACAAGAAGAAGAAGGAACTACCACTTTCTGCGGTGTACAAAAGGACCAGTACCTGCCATGGGGAGACTACATCTTCACCGGGAAAAAGACACAAAAGAAGCGCTGAACCTACGCTTCTGATATTTAAAAATACTGTAATAAAAAACATATTAATTGATTTTGTTTGTATCATTTATGCTTTTTTTTATTTTCATCTGTAAACGTGCTGTTTTGGGAATATATTTTGAGTTACATAATATTTAGGTACAGAAGTTTATTTCACTGTATCTACTTGTTTACCAAGTAACTGGACTTACAGTCTCCGATCGGGATTCTCAAAACAAATATTTGGCATCGAACTCCGTAAGTGAGCTCGTAATCTAGCCTGTAACTTACAGGACCTCAACACCATCAACCTGGATATAGTAGTCGCTATTTCCGGATTGCATGAAAAAAAATTAATAATATATGTTTTAATAATGCTTGTTAGACTTGTTTTATCATAGAATAATGAAGAAAATGTTTTGTACATCAACATACTAAAATACAATATTAGCTTTTTTTTACGACAAGAAGAGGCTTGGCTGTTCTATTTCTCGCTTTATGGAAGAGATGCAGCTTTTGTCTTCTTACAACTTTTCAAGTAATTTGTACCAAAATAGAAGATTTTTATTGTCCACATTTAGGGTATATTTTTTTTATGACTGAATAAACTTGCTGATAGACCTTATTAATGTGGTATAGCTGTAAATATCCTTCAGTAATGAAATCCAAATATGAGGTCAAGTGAACATTTTTGCTTAGACTCCGCCTTTGTTAGGACCAAGTTATAACAAGTTATTCTGCCAAGTATCCAATAAGTACCCATGACTCAGAGTTAAATAATACCTAACCTAATCTAAGTTCATCAAACTTAATAAAAAAAGTGGGGCAAAAAATAAGTGGTAAAGAAATTTTTTTCTCAGAAAAAGAATAATATTCAGAGGTTTTTTATCCGATACCTTCAGTCGTGATTATTTCGATGCAAAATTAGTAAAATGTATTTAACCCTAACACTACCTCACCTTACCTAATCTTACCTTACCTTATCTAACCTAACCTAATGTTACCTAACCTAACCAAGCCGCAACGCTCATGACACAATTGAGTTCTCTAGAAAGTTTTAATTTCATTTTCTTTTTTTTAAAATACATTTGCAGAGACAACAAACTTTTGATAATTATTCCTCCAACATATCTATAAATCTGTTGATGATATATAAATTTAGGATAGGTTAGGTTTGGTGTGATTAGGATAGGTTAGGCTAGTTTAGGATAGTCTAAGTTAGCTTAGGAAAGGCTAAGTTAGGTTACGATACACTAGGTTAGGTTTTAATCTGCATGATATTTTACTGAACTTTTAAACGATGTTATAATCCTGGCAGCAGGGTATCGATCACGAAAATAACACTTTGGTAGTTATAACATTTGATAAAGTTTATTATTACTGTAACATGAAACAAATCACTATAGCTGTACTTATCAATCCAGTATTAAATCTGTATTATCTTTGACCATCGCTCATTGGCCAGCTTATCTCTGCACTGTTCTCTGATATAATAAAGTATTGGTGAATGTGAATATTAATCATTTGTGAGTCACTTACTATAAAGGAAACTGTAACGGATTCTATGGACAGTTGGGAATATTTTCACGGAATAAGTCGGAGTAACTCCCCTCTTGCCCAAAAGCGATCCAAGGAGTTAATTCACAGAGCGAAAATCTAGACGAGTCTTCCTTGTTTGTTTTAGGTCATAACAACGAAAAGTTTAATAATGTTTATTACAATGATTCAGGTTTTACTGTAATTCTTCTTTTTTATATTTTAGTATTTTGTAGATTTTTTTCACCCAGTTCATTTCTTGTTTAGATTCATTATTGCAATTATTTTTATTACAGAGTTGAATTAAAAGTTTATATCTAAGTATTTTACAGCTTCACAAATACTTTTATAAAATGTTGATACACACAGTGGACAGTTTTTAGTTCTTTCTTGTAATACCTCAGTATTACTCTGTTAAATTCTTACCATTTACACCTGACCATTTATTTATTTATTTTACAAATTGTTTAAAGAGAGAACATCACCAACAGGATACAGATGATGAAGTAAATAGAAGTTTGTAACCTAACCCTACCCCCCACTGCTACCCCTCCCTCTTGTCCCACATTCTTACTCGTCACTCCTACCCCTTACTCCTACCCCTTACTCCCACCCCTTAATCCCACCCCTTATTCCCACCCCTTATTCCCACCCCTTGCTCCCACCCCTTCCTTCTACCCCTTACTTCTACCCCTTACTCCTACCCCTTACTTCTACCCCTTACTTCTACCCCTTACTCCTACCACTTACTCCTACCACTTACTCATACCCCTTACTCCCACCCCTTGCTTCCACCCCTTGCTTCCACCCTCTTACTCGTACCCCTTGCTCCCACCCCTTACTCCTACCCCTTACTGCCAATCTCTTACTCCCAATTCTACTCCCACCTCATCTGACCCCCTTAATCCCAATTCTCATCCCACCCTTGGCTTCTCCACGCCTTACTCCTGTTCCCCACTCCCCACCCCACTTCCCACCCCCCACACGCACCCCACTCTCAAGAGACCCCCCATCTCCCACCCCCTTACTCCCACCCCTTACTCCCACCCCTTACTCCCACCCCTTACTCCCACCCCTTACTCCCACCCCTTACTCCTACCCCTTACTCCCACCCCTTACTCACACCCCTAACTCCCACCCTTACTCCCACGCCTTACTCCCATGCCTTACTCCCACCCCTTACTCCCACCACTTACTCCCACCCCCTTACTCCTGGGTCTCCCTTGGCTTCCTACTCCCCTCCACTCCTGTACCCCCACTCCCACCGCCACTCCCACCCCACTCCCACCCCTTACTCCCACCCCTTACTCCCACCCTTACTCCCACCCCTTACTCCCACGCCTTACTCCCACGCCTTACTCCCACCCCTTACTCCCACCCCTTACTCCCACCCCTTACTCCCACCCCTTACTCCCACGCCCTACTCCCACGCCTTACTCCCACGCCTTACTCCCACCCCTTACTCCCACCCTACTCCCACTCCCTTACTCCCACCCCTTACTCCCACCCCTTACTCCTACCCCTTACTCCCACCCCTTACTCCCAACCCTTACTCCCACGCCTTACTCCCACCCCTTACTCCCACCCCTTACTCCCACGCCTTACTCCCACCCTTCACTCCTACCCTTCGCTTCTACCCCCACTGTTACCCCACACTACGCTGGTAATTGAAGACATCATACATTTGTTCACTTAGACACCACTTATTATTCAGGACCTAATGGCTATAATATCAGAGTCATTATTCTTAACTCAACTTTATATATATATCAATTGTCAAAAACCTTCACCACAAGAAAGAAAAGAACAGTCGGGTATGGCAGAAAATGTAATAAACGAACATGGAGTAAGACATCAAGCTCCATATTGTAAACAAGATCATCGTCATTGTTTATTTATTGCGAGGAAAAATATTGTTCGCAATATAATTATAAAAACCTTCTGTAATTCATTCTCTTCATTACACTAAAAGGTAATGAAGTATATAAAGAAAATAGTTTATAAATTACTAAAATAAAAATACGTATAAAAAAGTAAAATAACATCTATTGATGGAATAGAAAAGAATTATATCGTAAGTGGGTAAAAGATTTCTTGGGTAGGTTTTAGAATACAATAACTGTTTTCTGCATTACACCGATGGTTCCAAGTCAGAAATTATCCTTAAGTTTTGTGAATCAGTATTTACAGTTTTTCTTAAAGGGTGACTTAAGTTACGGTCACACGATCCCTTTGATGAGCAATTAATTTGGAGCAAGAAATTACGAGTAATTTCTTCCAAATGTGGTCACACGAGTGGCTCTTGGTTCAGTTACTACAGCAAGAAAAAAAAGTTAACGCCGCTGTGCGAGTAGAAGGGAGACGGAACATCACAACAACAATGCAGACGACGCAGCAGCTATCCTTGGTATTATTGTTATTATTAAAAGAAATGAGAGAAAGCGAAGAAAAACTATTGGGGACTCGTAAGTGGCTGGCGAGGAGGAGGAACGAGTGTTTAATATAGACTGGTTCAACTATCGTAGTTACAGTAGGGAGGGTTGTTAGTGTGTGGAGAATGACCGGCTGTATGGGCTTGTGTTTTGTAAACAAACACGCCAAAACACCACCCAAATAATAAACTCAGTGTGTCGTAAAAAACTGTTTGTGCATTTTATACATAATGTTATTGATCTATGTTATATATAGCCAAGGTAAATACTCGATAAATAAGCTTCGTGTCATTAAATATGGTATTAACCGGGTTTTGAACCGATAATCTTGCTCGAAATAGTCAAGAAATTGACTATCACGATTGTCAATAAAAATGCTTCAAAAACTTGCTCGAATTTCTCGAAAATTGCTCGAAATAACTTTCCGGCAAGAAATTGCGAAAAAAAAATGCGCCCATGTGACCAGTGCTTTAAGAATTGTATGATATCCTCATGGCAATGGAAACACACACACACACACACACTCACCCCATACACAGTCACACACTCACCATGCACAATCACACACACCCATACACACACCGTACATGCACAAACCATACACACACATACACACACACACACACACACACACACCATACATACACACACCATACACATACACACACCATACACACATACACACACACACACACACACACCATGCACACACCATACAAACAAACAAACACACACCATATACACACACACACACACACACAATGCACACACACACACCATGCACACTCACACACACACACACCATGCACACTCACACCATGCACACACACACACTAATTGTTTTAATTTAGTTCTTGGAACTCTTAAGTGGCAGCGCTTGATGTAAACACTTCTTGGCATTTTCTGTTTATCTAGTAGCAGGTATACACACAGATGTAATATGAGAAAATAAATTATGAATTCTGTCCAGGGAAGTGTTGTGAATATGACCTTGAGATAACACTTGTGTTAAGTGTGAATTTCCCTGTCTAGTGATATGTCCAACTACTACTCTGGGCCGCGAGACAGTGGTAGTGATTACAGATTGCCCACGAGGGGGCTAGTTTATTGGGCACCCCCTTACATCCTGTGCAAGGTGAAGCGCAGAAGCGTTTACAGTGCCCAACTGGGAAGCATGCGGAGTTCATGCTTGCCTTTATGACTCATGCATTAAGGGCGTAAAAGGCCTGAAGGGTCATGGGTTTTGTCAGCAAGTTACATAAAGTGACAATGATGAGTGTGTGGGGGGAAAATTCCCGGTACAATTTATCTGTTTATGGCAAAGTGTGGCAGGTCCCTATTAATGTGAGCGGTGTTTACTGAATCAGCTGACCCTGGCTCGACCTTTTGAGAGACGCAAGCCAAGTGATCTAAGAGTCGTGAATAACATGGTGAATTACTTGGTGTTATTCATTTGGGTGAATATTTGTATAAATCAAAGGTGCTGTCACACACACACACACACACACACACACCACACGTGGCACACCACCAACACACAGTTTCTGAGAAGGAGTTTGAGATTGTATTTAACGAAGTCTTAACTGGGAAAATGTTGTATGGCTTTTGTTATGGGGTAAGTTCTGGCGTGAACATTAAGACTATTTTCATAATTTTTTGTAACTAATATTTTTATCTGCCTGGTACAATTATTTATTAATTTGTATTGTAAGTTATGTCTTGATAGTCGATGTAATGTAACAATTTATTTTTGTGTTAATGTTCATATAGATTGGTTCAGTGTTGCGGCTCTGACTCGTCAACGATGTTAATAAGCTCTTGAGTACATACTGCTGGTGAAACTATGTTATATTAACAACACGACAGACAAGTACTATAATACCTTAACATTTAACAATAATTCAGCCTTAATTTAATTTTTTCACCAACTTAAGACACATAACCCAGAAGGAAGTAAGACGGGCAACATAACGCGGGATATCGTGGCTTCACTAAGTGCAAATTATGGAACTTGAGGTAACACATTATGGGAAAATGCGAGCCCTGCTAAGTGGTTCTCCTCAACATGGACGCAAACATCAGATGGACAAAGAAACAGAAGAACCCCGGATATACATTCATTTATTCTACAAAAAAGTTACGTAAACGAGCGTTAAATACGTTTAAGTAATCACAGTTTACGAAGCTGAAGTCGAGATATTAGAAGATGAAGAAGACTTTAGCATATCAGTATACCCCACGACCGGCGCCAGGATGTTAAGTGTGCCATCAGGGTATATTAGCGCTGAGAGACGGGTGCTATCGTGGTATATTAGCATACCTTCACCCTGAATGGTATATCAAAAAGTACAGGATTTACTTCACAGATATTTAGTTATATCTATCGGTATATTATATAAATTATATCAATATATCTGTGTATACCAAATATGGCATCAGAGTATATCACCGTTTGCCATCATATTCTCTAAATAACCTCAAAGTATACCCCCGAATGTTTAATATCATACACTATAAATGACACTGTAGTATGTTAGTATATAATCAGGGTATAACATAAATAATATCAGCATTGTTTAGAATATCATATATATTAAGCGTGAGGAATGGATGTATATGATTCAATATATCACAGTTACATAAAGCGGTATGTCAGCTCATCAGCATATCACTAGAATGACATCAGAGTATAGGACACTATACTCCAATAAATACTGTCAGGTATCTAAGTATATCAGGGTAATCACTGAGAAGTGTCAGAACATATCAGCATATTCCTTGACTGGTAACAAAGCATATCAACATACTCAAAGTATAATCAATGTCTCCGGAATAAACAAGCCAGTGACAGCAGCATATATTTCTGAAAATCAGCTGTGAAATATGTTCAGAACAGCCCAAAGTATACTATAATACTAAGCAACATTTGAAATATACCAGTATACTTCTTAACAGTCAGGGAAAAAATCATTATACAGATTAGTGTCCTCGAAGCAGATCAACTTGTCTCCTGCTTTCTGGGGACCCATTAGTGGCATATCAGTATATCCAAAGAGACACATCGGAGTATATTACCATATATCCCAAGTGCCATGAAGGGATATCAACATACCTGAGTATATTAACTAGCTCTCATAGTCTTCCACTCTCTTAGATCCATCAGAATATGTCAGCATATCACCCTATCTTCTGAAGGTCCAGTTTACCTTGTTCCGAAAGTATGTCGAAGCATACTAACAGATCCCCTGAATGCCTTGAGAACATATCAGTATACTTCTAGGTTAATTCATATCATATCAGTATATCCCCTGAATCTAAGGTATAGCTAACCTCATTTCAAATTATTATTAGAGTATGTTAACATATTCCCTTAGAAGCATACCAGCATATCTCTTATGTCATTACAGTCAACCAGTATACGCTCAGAGATAGATGCAAGCATATCAGGGTATATTAGCATACCCTGTAAGAGAGATATGAGCCTAGCTACATAACCAAGTATATCAGCATACCCCATATGCTCTTATAGTACATCAGCACACCCTCTGAGAGACAGAACCATACCAACATATCAGAACATATTAGTATATCCTTTAGAGTGATATGAACATAATGGCATATCAGATGACAAGAGTATATCAGCATAGTCTTTGAGGAGCATATCAGACCAACCTAGCATAAGCTCTTTAAGATAGATGGGAGCATATCTTAAATAGACTGGAACATACCAGAGCATATTAGCATATTAGCATATTAGCAAGGTGAGGAGGAGGAGGAGGAGGCAGGTGTCCACCGACCAGGTATGCCGATAGTCTGGTGATAATGTGGGTAAAACTGGTGTGTGTGTGTGTGTGTGTGTGTGTGTGTGTGTGTGTGTGTGTGTGTGTGTTCGTTCTCATGTTTATTTCTTGTAAGGTATGTGTCACCTAGCCGGCCATTTTGTTTACATTTTTCGGTCGCTCTAAAATACCATTAAAACAATATTGAGTATAAACGTTTGGCTCAACTGATGATCTCAAACATGTCCCAACTTTTTTTTGCCTCAACTCCACATTCTGTAACTCATTTAGGTAGATGTCCCTCACTACACATACACTGGACTATGTGTAATGTTGCAGCTAATGTGTTATCAAGATATTGCACATTATAAGTTCATGTGTGGTCATTATTATATCAAACGGAGGAATTTTAAAGAGCTATTACACCACCTGTATCATTAGTTGTCGCCAGGTGAAGGAATGTTTAGGTAGATTATATTTTATTTACTGTAATTAAAGTTTCAATACCTAAGACGTTCCACTATAAGAGTCTTTCAACCTCAGGTAAGGTCTAAAGACTTTCTACTCTAGGTCTTACACCCTGGAGTAGCTGTATCGTCCACATAGGTAATTACTCCACAAGGAACTACAAGTTACACCTTGATGTAATACTTCATTTATTGCCAAACTTTATAGGGAAATATTTTTTCACAAAGAATTTCAAGTTACAATTTCACATAACAAGTCACATTACAAACGTTCCTTCGGCTTACAGTTAAACTTTGCAATGTCAAGATATTTTTTTCACTGCAGAGGAAAGTATGCGTCATCATCACCACACACACACACACAAAGACAAAACTCCTGTATCCAGATTCTCAAAAGTTTATAAATTAAATTCTTCCCTAAAATTAAACAGACAATACATCTATTTATCATAGAGTATGTGAACAATATCGACGCCATATTGGTTACCATCTTTGAGTTATATAATTAGTTAGCTTCATAGTGTTAATTATTTAGTTAAAAAGGAAAAATAATCTACTAGTGTGTGTTGTGACCAAAATATATCAACATTGTATTTACTTTCTCCTCCAGGGGGCACTAAGTCTAGAAAAATGACACAATTGACATCTACATAAAGTGACTGATCAAGGGTAGATATTGGCTACCTTTTGTGTTACTTTGAGGTCGTAAGAACACACAGAGCTGCTCTTAAGGATGTTTACCACAATACACCTCAACCAGTTTCTCATTCACTAAGGTCAAACAATAAATCTGGTTCACAAGATACACCGTAAATTTTATTAGAATACAATAATCAATTACTGTATTATTGTATTGAGGCGAATAGTCTTATGGTGTTAAGATGTGTTCTTAAGCCACGAAGGTAAACAAAAGGTATTCAATATCTGCCTTGGTTGACGATGATCTGTAGACGTTAGCAAGTCCTCCTCCTCCTGCTCTCGAGTAAGGTAAGGAAGGCCTCACCTGACCAAAATTGTTAATTAAGATAGATTACCTGAAGATTAACCCTCCCAGCTTATTTCAACTAATGATTAACCTAACGCTACTTGGGAAGTTAAGTTAGGTTAGGTTAGGTTAGGGTAGGGTAGGGTAGGGTAGGGTAGGGTAGGGTAGGGTAGGTCAGGTCAGGTCAGGTCAGGCAGTGCCAGTGTAGTTAATCTTGAGGTTAAATAAACTAGAGGCTAATCTTCACATGAGCCAGTAAGACACTTTGACGGAGGCGGTTACGTACAACAGGAAAGCTCTGATAACATATAATGTACAGTATATACCGTTTAAGTTGCGTCAGCAGCTCTATACACCACTTATTGACTTACTCATTCACTGCCGTAGAAATATTTACTTCTCTAACAGTTTTCTATATGGTTCCCAGTCATTATAATACGACCTTGTAAAATCAAATGATCTAAATTAAACTAAACTTATCCAAATTAAACTTATTAGCTAACAAATCCTTCTAAAACACGATATATGCAAATCAAAAGTTCTAAATTCAACTTAACTTATCGTAATATAACTATTATAACTAAACCATTTTAATTAAACCTAACCTAAACACCTCAAGTGCCACAAACAGAAGGAAAAAACACCTTTAATATTATCGTGTAGGAGGCCCCTGTAACCCACTAACTCCAGGTAATGCATCTATATCAATCTACCTGCGTTAGAAGCTCTATACGTGGCTATGATCGTTACCCACTGCTGGAGAACATTTGTACTTCTATAATTACCCCTGGAGAAACAATGCACCAATTTACGATTTATTTATTTTATTTTTCATTTATTTTTTATTCTTGGTCCATACTGTAAACATCGCCCGCTTGTGAGTCCCGTCAGCCATTTTGTTCTAACTTTCGGGGATTCTAAAATAAGCTATAAATAAATAAATAAATAAATAAATAAAACAAGCATCTTTTGTTTTTCTAACCCATGAGCTGTGAGTCTTCATTATATACTTCAACATTACTGTAAACTAAGGCTAGAGAGGGTGTGTACAGTACTAGTGGAGTCAAGACGAGAAGGTATTTCAAATCCATAAAGGGTTTTACAAGTGGAGAGTCTTACAAGTGGAGGGTCTTACAGGTGGAGAGTCTTACAAGTGGAGGGTCTTACAGGTGGAGAGTCTTACAAGTGGAGGGTCTTACAGGTGGAGGATTTTAATAAGGATAAATACAGCAAGTCTTACAGTTGAATCAGCCAAGTCGAGGAAAACTCTTAAGAGTCACGTAACTTCTACCTGGTGTTACCTGTAATCAAGCTAAGGTATATGTAAGAAGAATATTATCTCGTTACTATCCATTCCTCTTCCACTATCCTGCGAGGTGGTGTATTAATAGGCACAGATACTCATGATAAAGAAGGAATAAAGAGAAAGACGCAAGATACCTATAAAATGCGACAGAATATACCCACACATGCGTAATCCTAACCCATCCCAACCCAACCCAACCCTATCCTACCCCCAGCTTCACCACAGTACACAAAGTCATTCTTGGTATCAGAATGACGCCTAAACACCCTGTATCGCCTAAGACACATTTGAATCGGATGGTTCGTTGACGGTTTTATTTCTTCGGTATAAACCAGAGAAGCAATTAGTTCGTGGGAACAGTGAGTCAAAATACTTCACATCAGCTTCGTTTACGACCTCCAGCTGATATTTACTTCTGTTGTCTATATCAATCACATTTTATAATGAAAACAAAAATATGGTTAGTTACTTAAAAATGAAAAAACATCATACTTAGATACTTAAGAGTGAGGAAAAAAGATACTTAAGATACTTAAAAATAAAAACACTCTTTGATACTTAAATTAGGACAAAATAAACGGACATAAAGATTTAACTATGAGCGGTGGATATTACGACATGTACCGGCTATCAATACAGAGGCGCTATTTAGCCGTGAAGTTCTCTCAGAAACTCAACAAGACAATATGTGGTCACGTAAAAATTTCAGGTTAATTTTTAACACCATCCGTCATTTTAAACCTTGGCACCTGTAGATTAAGAAAATATATGGTGATATTTTTTCTGATGGGATAAAGGTCGTATTTGTCCAGAGAAGTAAGAGAGGAAAAAAATCACTTGAGAGGCATGACGCACAGAGTGTCTAAGGTGATAAAAGATCATATACTACCATTTGGGTTTTCAAATTAAGTTCATTACATAAAATATCAAACTCATAAAGATTACAAAAGAACAGAACATCATGAGCTCTCTACAGCTATTGTCAGCCGTCAATATGCTGATGTACAGAAGCTACACAATGTTATTGGTGACTGTAATCCCAGGAAAATGATGCTCTTTTAAACTTGGTAACTGGAGCTGTAATGCCAGAAAATGCCAAATATGACAATCTATGTGCATATGAAGTTGGAAGACAAAATTATGAAAATTTTGTCAAGAAACGTATTGTTGGTCCATTGAGCATCTGGGAAAAGATGTCCAAGGTTAATCTTCTGTCGTGGAAAGCAGCAAATAAGACTTCAACCATCAAATTGCTATCACAAGTTATAGAACTTAAGCAGGACATACAGTATATGCATCACAGAAGGGCAGCACTGTACATATCAAGTCACCAGACACTGATGTGTTTGGCATATTAAAGCAGCCTCAACTTGGAGAAAATACAAGTATGAAAACAGGAACTGGTGAGCGACGACACATTGGGCAGAGAGCCTTACAGGTTTCCATGCCTTCACAGGATCTGACTGCATTGGAAAATTTGTTGGCAAAGGAAAGAAAGCATGTTGGAGCACTTTGATGAAATCTAACACAAAAGTCCTAGATGCATTCAAGATGCTGAGTAGACCAAATGCCCTCCAGCAGACATGTTTATTGGTCTAAAGGAATTTGTATTTAAGCTCTACTGTCCACGAATGACTTTCACTAAACTGTCATAACTTAGATGGCATCTCTTCAAGAAAACGCAGGCAGAAGCTGGAGAACTACCAGCGACTGCAGCAACTCTAAAGTATCATATATTGAGAGGAAGGTATCAAGCTCTTCTGTGGTCTTGTGATGCAGACAGTGAAATGCTTTCACAATTAGAGCATGGCTGGAAGATTGACAATGACTGTTTCATACTAGTAATATCAGACTAACCACCAGCTCCAGAAGCAATCACAGAACTTGTTAAATGTGGATGTGGCGTCAGGAAATGTGGATCATTGTCATGTTCATACAGAAAGAATCAGAAAGAATAGCATGACATGCACCGAGATGTGTAACTGTCAAGCAGATGATGAGAAATGCCTAAACAAGGTGAAGGAATCTGTTGTACACAGAAGACTCTGATGACGAGGACTGAAGCAATGTCGTAAATAATAACTTGTGACTTGTTTACACATGATGTATAACACTACAAACTTTTAATAAATATAAAACGGTGGTTCTAAGCTTTTCAGATAATGGTAATATGTATATGTTTAATTTCCAGTATTTGTCTTTAGCAAATAATTTTACTTACTGCAATCTCTTCTTTGCCAGAGACAGGATGGCATATATGAGCAGCCATGTTTGTAACACACTTATGATATTATAACAGCATTCATGATATATTATGTTAAATTGTAATCATATAATACTACATGTTCATAGGTTATTAGTCATGTTTTAAGTTAATTAGGACTTAATGGTAATACATCTGTGGTTCATTACGCCGCTCTTTAATAAAACTTCTTTAAAGGCATAAAACTTATAATAAACCGTTCAGAAAAAATGACACCACAGTTCCTTAACATAGTTTATAAGGATTATTATAATGTATGGTGTCAAAAATTAACATGAAATTTTTACGGGATTACTTAAGCTCCTACACTAAAACCTGCCGACCTAACCTAACCTTTTTTACCCACCTCTACCTACTTACCTAACCTGACATAATCTAACCTAACCTGACGTAATCTGACCTAACCTGACCTAACCTGACATAATCTAACCTAACCTGACATAATCTAACCTAACCTGACATAATCTAACCTAACCTGACATAATCTAACCTAACCTGACGTAATCTGACCTAACCTGACATAATCTAACCTAACCTGACGTAATCTGACCTAACCTGACATAATCTAACCTAACCTGACGTAATCTAACCTAACCTGACATAATCTAACCTAACCTGACATAATCTAACCTAACCTGACATAATCTAACCTAACCTGACGTAATCTGACCTAACCTGACATAATCTAACCTAACCTGACATAATCTAACCTAACCTCCCCGTCTGACATAAGCTAACCTAATCAAACCTAACTTTCCCACCTACCTAACATAACCTATCTACTTATTACCTACCTAACCTTACCTGACCTAACCTTTAACCCAACCTGACATAATCTAACCTAACCTATTGAAACTTAACTTAACCACCTACCTCATCTAACACCACTTTGTAATCTCTCTGTGCTACAGCTGACAGGATGAGTATGGGGGGCACAATAAACTAGCCTCTAAGTGGCAAAATTAACAAAACTAACCTAACCTAACCCAACCTGACTTAACCTAACCTGATCTGATCTATCCAACTTAAAAAACTTAGAATATATAATAAAGCCGTTAGGTTAATTTAGGCTAAATATGGTTGATTCATATTTTGTTTTGACAGAAATTCCCGGCAAAATAACGTATCTATATTGAGAACCACCGCCATGTTGGTTCCACGTTAACAAGACACGGATACACTACAGAATAACCCGCGTTCGTTTAACCTCAATTACTACAGTTTACTTTATAATCTTATTTCACAATCTTCACTACATCTCGCTTCACAATCTTCACTGCATCTCACTTCACAATCTTCAGCCAGGTGAGGTTTATGGATCGGGCTTTTTGTGCGAGAGATAGGAAACGTAGGACTAGGGTATGTTTTCCTGGGGCTGGGATAGGGCATGTAGCCGAGAGGTTAGACAGAGTTTTGTCAGGGGAGGGTACCAATCCAGTAGTGTGTCTTAGTGTGGGGGGAAACGACATAGGTAAGGTTAGGAGTGAGGAACTTTTCAAGAGGTATAGGGAGGCGCTGGGGAAGATTAGAGATAGGGGAGGGGTCCCGATAGTATGTGGTGTCTTGCCTAGAAGAGGGGTTGGTCGTGAATGGCTGTCCAGGGCAATTGCTATTAATTGCCGACTGGAAAAACATTGTGCAAACAATGGTTGGGCATTCATTGATGACGGGCAACGATTTTATGGCAACGACTACCTGTACTGTCGCGACGGAGTACACTTGTCTCGTGAGGGGGTAAAGACGTTGTCTGCATCCCTGGAGCGTGAAATTGTCACTCCGAAGGGGGGGTTTCGCCAGTAGAGAGGGGTCGGGGAAAATGGGAGTCAAAAAACAAGCAGGTCCTGGGAAGTAGTGAAACAGAAGTAGATAATGCTGAAAATAGAGTTAGTCATAATAACAAACATCAAAGTAATAAATGTAAAACAGATAGAAACGGAAGACATATATTGAGTGTTTATTATACTAATAGTAGAAGCCTGTGTAACAAAATGGACCAGCTCAGGGCCATTGTTAGTAAAGAGAACATAGATATAATTGCAATAACGGAAACATGGATAAATTCAAACAGCAAGCATTTTTAGCAGAATTTCATATTCCAGGATATAACCTATTTAAATTTGACAGAGTAGGAAGGAGAGGTGGCGGTGTAGCAGTGTATATCAGGGTGTCATTAAAAGGCTGCAATAAATCAAACATTAAAACAAATAGCGACAATGAAAGTATTTGGGTAGAGATTGGTGAGGGCAGTGAATCCGTAGTCATTGGTGTTATATATAGACTACCTAATTGGAGTAGGAACGATGGTAAATTGCTATGGGAGGAAATAAAGAAGGCATCTGATAGAAACAATGTATGTATTCTAGGCGATTTCAACTTTTCAGGCATAGATTGGAAAAATCAACTTAGCGATAATGAATCTGAAGATTTTATAGAAGTAGTACAGGATAGTTTTATATATAAATTTATAAACTTGCCCACTAGAGGAAATAATATCCTCGATTTAGTTCTCAGTAATAATGAAAATCTAGTAAAAGATGTTGGGATTGGAGACGAACTAGGAAACAGGATCATAAAGCCATATATTTTAACATAATATGGGATGGCAGGAAGAAGGAAAGTTCGGCCTTGATCCCGGATTTTAGGAATGCTAATTACGGTAGCATAAGGAGAGACCTAAGGGATGACCCTATGGTCAAAAGATTAATCCCCCCCACACCTCCGGAAACTGTCAACTTAGGACGGGATAACCCCGAATTTAATTTAGCAGCTACTTATGAACAATTTATTGCGACAATCAATAATGCCCAAAATAAACATATCCCTAAAAGAAAATTCAGATCGATACGGAACCAACCAAAATGGATGAATAATAGACTCTTAGATCTTCTAGGGAAAAAGAAAGGAGTATATAAAAAAGTTAAGAAAGGCGAAAATCACTTACTTGGTTACTATCAGAACCTAACAAGACAGGTAAAAACAGAAATTAGGAAAGCAAAGAGAAATTATGAAATCAAGGTAGCAAACGAATCGAAATATACCCCCAAAGCTTTTTATCAACTGTATAAATCAAAGGTTAGATACAATAGGTCCCCTTAAAACTACAACAGGAGAAATGACTGATGATGAGTTAGAAATGTGTAGTACGTTAAATAGTCATTTTCGCTCCGTATTCACAAATGAAAACCTAGCACAGTTTCCAGAAGTTCATAAGGTATATAAAGACAGTATAGAAAATATGTTGATGAATATCAATATTACTAGTAACGATGTGCTTAAAGTAATTAACAAACTGAAGCCTCATAAATCGCCTGGTCCAGACGAGGTATATGCTAGAATATTAAAAGAA